>NC_135974.1:34840574-35083074 GCF_053455715.1 Rhinoraja longicauda | reverse complement strand
GTTGTTAATAAATGTTGACGTCTTTCCAGTAGTTAGATGATGGGATCCCGGATAGTGGATTTTTGAGCGGATTGTCCGTTATATAAATGCAAGTTTTTGTTGTTGTCGTCAGTACAGCAATGAAATTGCAACAAAGGAAAACTCAACTTGGTCTAATCAGCGCTTGCCACCAATTAATTACTCTGCATCTACATGACTGGCTCTGGTCATATTGACCATTTTCCTTTCATTCCTTTTCTTTTTATCGCACATCCAATCTAATCTTGAACCTGGACATGGGCTTTAAACACGGATTGAATTGCAAAGTCTCAAAACTCTCCCCGTAAAATTGATTTCCCTGCCCTCTGTTCTACACGTATTAAATGTAATCTTGTGTCGAGAGAGCTTCATTCTTTATCAATCAATTGCTCAGAATGGGCGTCTTCTGTCAATCCTGTTCCGCCTTTTATTATTCCCATGAATTATATCGTCCTGTTATGTTCATTGTTCTAAAGAGATATAAAATGCTCTTAAAGTGAGCATGGCGGATTGTTCAGTAAAGATAGACACAAAATGCTGGAGTAACTCAGCGGGACAGGCAGCATCTCTGGAGGGAAGGATTGGGTGACGTTTCGGGACGAGACCCTTCTTCAGACTGAGAATCAGGGGAGAGCGAAACGAGAGATATGCAAGGGTGAGGTGTGAAAACAAGACATCAAAGGGGATGCAGCTCAAGGAAAATGTCGAAGTATCTGCTTCGTTCACTGCTTTACCTAGATGGTGTCAAGCATCTTGGTAATTTTATGCTTGTGCTTTCAACAAGAAGAATAAGATGTAGCCATCAAAAAAGTATAATATACAGCCAAATCAGAAAACATTGTCTGAAGAAGGGTTCTGACCCAAAACGTCACTTATCCATGTTCTCCACTGGTGTTGCCAGACCTGCTTAGTCACTCCAGCATTTTGTGTCGTTTTTATTTTGCAAACCAGTATCTGCGTGGTAGTTATCTTGTATTTTACGCTATTAACAACTTATTGGTGGTCTCAACAGTCTGAAGAAGGATCTGGATCCGAAACGTCACCCATTCCTTCTCTCCAGAGATGCTGCCTGTCCCGCTGAGTTAGACCAGCATTTTGTGTCTATCTTTGGTTTAAACCAGCATCTGCAGTTCCTTCCTACACATACGCCTTAACAACCTATTATTATTTGGTGATTGAGTTCAACTTTCTCCATTTAAAAAAGGCACAAAGTGCTAGAGTAACTTTGTGGGTCAAGCATCACCTCTGGAGAACGTTGATAGGTCTATGCCTGACCCACAGAGTTTCTCCAGCACTTTATATCTTTTTTTTGTAAACCAGCATCTGTAGTTCCTTGTGTGTCAACCTTCTCCATAATTTGTAAATGCATGATACGCTGTGACGTGGCTGGCGTACTTTAGCACATTGATCCTAAGGGCGGCACGGTGGCGCAGCAGTAGAGTTGCTGCCTTACAGCGAATGCAGCGCCGGTGACTCAGGTTCGATCCTGACTACAGGCGCCGTCTGTACGGAGTTTGTACGTTCTCCCCGTGACCTGCGTGGGTTTTAGACAATAGACAATAGACAATAGGTGCAGGAGGAGGCCATTCGGCCCTTCGAACCAGCACCGCCATTCAATGTGAATGGTGTCAAGTTAGGAAGAGGGGATGTTCAACGAGATCTGGGTGTCCTAGTGCATCAGTCACTGAAAGGAAGCATGCAGGTACAGCAGGCAGTGAAGAAAGCCAATGGAATGTTGGCCTTCATAACAAGAGGAGTTGAGTATAGGAGCAAAGAGGTCCTTCTACAGTTGTACAGGGCCCTAGTGAGACCGCACCTGGAGTACTGTGTGCAGTTTTGGTCTCCAAATTTGAGGAAGGATATTCTTGCTATTGAGGGCGTGCAGCGTAGGTTCACTAGGTTAATTCCCGGAATGGTGGGACTGTCGTATGTTGAAAGGCTGGAGCAATTAGGCTTGTATACACTGGAATTTAGAAGGATGAGGGGGGATCTTATTGAAACATATAAGATAATTAGGGGATTGGACACAGTAGAGGCAGGAAACATGTTCCCAATGTTGGGGGAGTCCAGAACAAGGGGCCATAGTTTAAGAATAAGGGGTAGGCCATTTAGAACGGAGATGAGGAAGAACTTTTTCAGTCAGAGAGTGGTGAAGGTGTGGAATTCTCTACCTCAGAAGGCAGTGGAGGCCAGTTCGTTGGATGATTTCAAGAGAGAGCTGGTAGAGCTCTTAAGGATAGCGGAGTGAGGGGGTATGGGGAGAAGGCAGGAACGGGGTATTGATTGAGAGTGATCAGCCATGATCGCATTGAATGGCGGTGCTGGCTCGAAGGGCTGAATGGCCTACTCCTGCACCTATTGTCTATTGTCTATTGTCTATTGATCATGGCTGATCATTCTCAATCAGTACCCCGTTCCTGCCTTCTCCCCATACCCCCTGACTCCGCTATCCTTAAGAGCTCTATCTAGCTCTCTCTTGAATGCATTCAGAGAATTGGCCTCCACTGCCTTCTGAGGCAGAGAATTCCACAGATTCACAACTCTCTGACTGAAAAAGTTTTTCCTCATCTCAGTTCTAAATGGCTTACCCTTTATTCTTAAACTGTGGCCCCTTGTTCTGGACTCCCCCAACATTGGGAACATGTTTCCTGCCTCTAATGTGTCCAACCCCTTAATAATCTTATACGTTTCGATAAGATCTCTTCTCATCCTTCTAAATTCCAGTGTATACAAGCCTAGTCGCTCCAGTCTTTCAACATATGACAGTCCCGCCATTCCGGGAATTAACCTAGTAAACCTACGCTGCACGTTTTCTCCGAGATTTTCGGTTTCCTCCCACACTCCAAAGACGTACGGGTTTGTAGGTTAATCGGCTGGGCAAATGTAAAAAATTGTCCCTAGTGGGTGTAGGATAGTGTTAATGTGCGGGGATCGCTGGGCGGCACGGATCGGATGGGCCGAAGGGCCTGTTTCTGCACTGTATCTCTGTATCTCTAAATCCATGCCACTATTAAAACAAGGAGGTTCTAAATATAAGAGAAAAGCCATCATTTCTCAAAAGACTTTAAGAAACAAACACTGCAACACATTCTGACTAATTTTAGGATATTATTTACAATGATTGGGATGGTGATATGGCTGATTAAAACCATTCCACTGGCAACAGAATGCTAAATCATACATTACATGGTGTTACATTTTAATTCTAATATATATCTCATGGCCCAAAAAACTTTAATGTTTAGTTTAGTTTAGAGATACAATGTAGAAACAGGCCCTTCGGCCCACCGAGTCCGAGCCGACCAGCGATCACCCTTATGCTAGTTCTATGCTACACGCTAGGAACTATTTTACAGAAGCCAATTAACCTGCAAACCTGCACTTCTTTGGAGTGTGGGAGGAAACCGAAGCACCTGGAGGAAACCCACACGGTCACAGGGAGAAGGTGCAAACTCCGCACAGACAGCACCCATGGTCAGGATTGAACCGGGGTCTCTGGTGCTGTGAGGCAGTGGCTCTACCACCATGCATCCCCAACAGATTTCAAATGGTCTCCCCGGGAATGAGGACCTATGATGAGCGTTTGTCGGCACTGGGCCTGCACTCGCTGGAGTTTAGAAGAATGAGGGGGGACCTCATTGAAACGTAGAGAATAGTGAAAGGCCTGGGTAGAGTGGATGTGGAGAGGATGTTTCCACTAGTGGGAGAGTCTAGGACCAGAGGTCACAGCCTCAGAATTAAAGGACATCCTTTTTGGAAGGAGATGAGGAGAAATTTCTTTTGTCAGAGAGTGATGAGTCTGTGGAATTATTTGCCACAGACGGCTGTGGAGGCCAAGTCAGTGGATATTTGTGAGGCAGAGATAGATAGATTCTTGATTAGTGCGGGTGTCAGGGGTTATGGGGAGAAGGCAGGAGAATGGGGTTAGGAGGGAGAGATAGATCAGCCATGATTGAATGGCAGAGTAGACTTGATGGGCCGAATGGCCTAATTCTGCTCCTATTTCTCATGACCTTATGACCCACAGCCAGAAGGCAGCGGAGAATGATGCCCCTTTCTGGATTTGAAGACAGATCCCAACTGAAGAAGGGTCTCGACCCGAAACGTCACCTGTTCCTTCTCTCCTGAGATGCTGCCTGACCCGCTGAGTTACTCCAGCATTTTGTGAATACTCCCAAAGACAAAGGTCAGTAATTAACTCACAGAACTGGTTAGTCCAGGAGAATTGAGAGTGTTTAATTGTCTTATTTACCGACAACAGAACAATACAATTCTTACTTACGGCAACTTTACAGGTCCACTAACACAAAGCGCACAAATATGCAAAAATCAATAATACTATAAAGTAATAATCAGTAATAATAGATAAGCAGTCGGCAAATACCGAAGTGCAACCGAAACAAAGTTCATAATTTAGTTTAATTGAGAGACACCGCGCGGAAACAGGCCCTTCGGCCCACCGAGCCCGCGCCGACCAGCGATCCCTGTACACTAACATTATCCTACACACACTAGGGACAATTAACAGAAGCCAGTAAACCTACAAACCTGCACGTCTTTGGAGCGTGGGCGGAAATCGGAGCGCCCAGAGAAAACCTACGCAGGTCACGGGGAGAACGATTACTGGCGGCACGGTGGCGCAGCGGTAGAGTTGCTGCCTTACAGCGAATGCAGCGCTGGAGACTCAGGTTCGATCCTGACTACGGGTGCTGTCTGTACGGAGTTTGTACGTTCTCCCCGTGACCTGCGTGGGTTTTCTCCGAGATCTTCGGTTTCCTCCCACACTCCAAAGACGTACAGGTATGTAGGTTAATTGACTGGGTAAATGTAAAAATTGTCCCCTAGTGTGTGTAGGATAGTCTTAATGTGCGGGTATCGCTGGGCGGCGCGGACTCGGTGGGCCGAAGGGCCTGTTTCCGCGCTGTATCTCTAAATCTAAATCTAAACTCCGTACAGACAGCACCCGTGGTCAGGATCGAACCCTGGATTCTGGCGCTGTGAGGCAGCAGCAAATTTACCGCTGCTAGTTCACAGTTGCTGAGGTAGTGGTTAGTGTTGTGCGGTGTTCAAGTGCCTGATGGTAGCTGGGAAGAACCTGTTAGGGCTAAAGGAATCAAGGGATATGGGGAGAAAGCAGGAACGGGGTACTGATTGTGGATAATCAGCCATGATCATATTGAATGCACATATTGTCTATGTTTCTATGGTCCTGAACGTCAGGTCATTGTTCTCGGGTGCTGTGCCTTCTTCCCCATGGAGGCAGCGAGAAGAGATTGTGGCCGATGATCCTTGAAGATATTTGCTGCCTTTTTCAGGGAGATCAAGTTGCTTCTTAATTTCAAAGAACATTTGTTTGAGTTCTCTGGCACCTCTTTGTCACTAAAAACAGCCTGCATAAGATAAAACTGTGTCGGTTTAAAACAACTGTAGATTCTTGATGAGAAACAAGGAACTGCAGGTGCTGGTTTACACAGAAGGACACAAAGTGCTGGAGTAACTCAGTGGGTCTTTCTCGATAGACAGAAAAAGCTGAAGTAACTGAGCGGGTCGGGCAGCATCTCTGGAGTGAAGGAATGGGTGACGTTTCGGGTCGAGACCCTTCTTCATGATATACATTCCTGAGTATTGTTCTTGATATTTGTTATATCTTCGTGCTTTGATAACTGCATCCATTCAATAAAGCTCTTCTGCAGTTCAAATAGCTGTACTTATACTATGCTCTGCAATATAATTATATTTGCCATCACAAATTAAATATTATTTACCATGACCTTGGTAATTTGAGAACTGTGAGCAGTTTATTTCAGTGTATTCTGAATGACTACTCAGTAATGAACTCCCAAAGGAATCGCAGGGGATGGATTGTGTTGACTGTTTCATCATCATCATCATCATCGTCGGTCACTGGAAGCGAGTGTGACTGTCCTCTCCATAGGGTCGGACGCCTGTGCGTGACTTTGTTTAACGTGGGGAGACTGGTGCACAGACAGCCACCACACAGTCCTTGACAGATCTGGGTCAGGATCCAGTGGCGTGGCGTCCAAGACGACCGGGGACCCTTTTCTGCTGCAGCCTTCATCCATCCGCCTTCCCAGCCATTGTGACGCTCCACTAAAGTCAGCCGTCACCCTCCCTCCGCCTGTTCCACCGTTGAGGTCTTGGTTGGATTGCTCTTTGTCAGGGACCTCCCCCTCGACCTTACCGCCATGGGTGACCCTACCAGGAGCGTAGCTCCAGACGGCATCGCTCTCAGGATCTCAGGACCACCACGAGCTTCTCCACCACGACACGGTGACGATCCACGGAGAAGATTGACTGTTTCTGGATGATCACACACATATAATCCCTATGTTACTGTGCGTTTACTATCGGAAATAAGGTTCTATTTCATTGAAAACTAAAGTGCCATTTTTAGAGTCATAAAGTCATACAGCAAGGAAACAGGCCCTTCGGCCCAACTTGTCCATACTGACCAAGATGGCGTAGCGGTAGAGTTGCTGCCTTACAGCGACAGAGACCCGGGTTCGATCCTAACCACGGGTGCTTGGCGATACGGAGTCTGTACCCATGACCTGCGTGGGTTTTCTCCGGGTGATCCGGTTTCCTCCCACATCCCAAAGTCATGCGGGTTTGTAGGCTAATTGGGTTGGCAAAAATTGTAAATCGTCCCCAGTCTGTGTTGGATAGTGTTAAACTAAACTAAACTAAATCTACATTAGTCCCGTCTGCCCACATTTGGCCTATGTTCCTCTAACTCTTTCCTATCTATGTACCAGTCCAAATGTCTTTTAAATGTTGTTATAATATTTGCCTCAATTACGTCCTTTGGAAAGCTAGAGTAGGACGAAATGCTGGAATAGCTCAGTGGGTCAGGCAGCATCTCTGGAGAAAAGGAATAGGCGACGTTTAGGATTGTAACCCTTCTTCAGACTCATGACTCCTCTGGCAGCTCGTTGCCTATACCCACCGCCCTCTGTGTGGAAAAAGTCACCCCTCAGTTTCCTATCAAATTCTACTCCTCTCACCGTAAACCCAGGTCCTCTGGTTCTTGATTCCCCCCAATTTGGGCAAAAGAAATGTTTGTAATCAATCATATTAAAAAAAGACACAAATAAAATTTAGCCGTCGCAGTTAACTTTAGCGAGGAAATTATATTCGAGGTCTTCTAAAATAGATTTTAAGTACTGTGTAAATCAATGTACAGTCACCTTTTGTGATTGCTAAGCATTTGCTTTCTGTTCAGCTGGATTGTGAACCAATGTTTCAAAAATTGTTATTCAATGTTAATGTTATTCGACGCTGATGTTATTTCTTGGGGAGACGTTCGGCGTTATTAAAATGTGTTCATGGCGCTTAATTTATTCACCCTTGCTCATGTATGCATTGATTTTTTATTTTTTTTAAATATATGAAACGCGCAGAAGCCACCACTGGAGTTTGCCGCTGTTCCATCTCCTTTTTACGAGACTGTTCAAATAGGCCTTTGTGAAGAGTAAATAAATTATGGCCGGCTTTGTTGCCTTTCTCGCGGCAGCAGGCAGAGCTCCAAGCAGCTGCCTCATTTTAGATGCAGACCCAGTTGAACACAAAACTGGCAGCAGCCTCCACACTTCAGGGTCAAAGGTTTACACACCAAACGCCTCGTACATCACTGAGAAGTTTTGTTCCGGCTTGGCCCTCGACACCTACAAGTCTTCTCCAGGAGATTTAGTTGTCGGATTCTCAGGCTGGGCAGCTGAAAGTCTTTTGGGGGGGTGGGAGAGGGTGGAGGGGGGTGGGGGGGGATGGAGGGGGGTGGGGGGATGGAGGTGGGGGGGTGGTGGGAGGGAGGGGGGGAGGGGGGAGGGGGGAGGAGGGTGGGGGTGAAGACAAAGAAAGAATAATCATGAGCAAAAAATATATATGATTCGTATTTGTTCACGTTTCCCCAAACCCCGTGTTTTCGCTTGTAATAAATATCGCTGACAAAAGCCAAGGACCTTCGTGTGGCGATCCATGTCAGGCCTTTGATCAGTCTTCTTTGATGCATGACCAAGCATTTAGGTACACAGTCTAAATGTGGATGGGTAGATTACATAAAGTAAAGGTTTAGTCTGCATGTAAGAACCTGCGCTTGGAAAAGTCCTGCACTTTTAATCTCGATTGACTTTTCTAACAGTATCATTCAACATTTCCAGAATCGTTACGTTGCAATGCTGAGAACCTATATTCAGTCCTCTGATATCTTTGTCTCCAGAGATGCTGCCTGTCCCGCTGAGTTACTCCAGCATTTGGTGTCTACCTTTGTCTTCCACAGTTTCCACTTGTGTTTGGCTTGATTGCATGCATGTATGATACTATCTGATTTGATTGGATAGTAAGCAAACAAAAGCTTTTCACTGTACCTTGGTACACGTGACAATGATAGACCTGGAACCTAACTTAAAGCAATTCTGTACAGAGATTCTCTAAACATTTTTTTAGAATTTCGAGACATAGTCAGGGCAGAAGCTGTTAGACAAAGATGTGCTTGAAATTATTGCAAAATATAAGTGCACAGAGGGCAGTGGAGGCCAAATCACTGGATGGATTTAAGAGAGAGTTGGATAGAGCTCTAGTGGAATCAAGGGATATGGGGAAAAGGCAGGCACGGGTTATTGATTGTGGACGATCAGCCATGATCACAATGAATGGCAGTGCTGGCTCGAAGGGCCGAATGGCCTCCTCCTGCACCTATTTTCTATGTTTCTATGTTTCCATAAGTAAAAGCATGAGAGTGACAAACAAGCCTAGATATTACCGTGAGTATTAGGTGTTCAAAAATATAAGATAGACACAAAATGCTGGAGTAACTCAGCGGGACGGGCAGCATCTCTGGAGAGAAGGAATGGGTGACGTTTCGGGTCAGGACCCTTCTTCGGACTTTTTGTGTCGATCTTCGGTTGAAACCAGCGTCCCCAGTTCCTTCCTGTTCAAAAATATGACGTGTAATCCTTACATTTGCTGCATTAATGGGGAAATAGCCCCATTTAGAATAAGCAGATTAAACTGTCTCTTGAATTAGCAGAGAACGATACTTGATATCAGCGTGTTGAACGTTGCAGAAGACTATCGCCCGCAAAGGATAATCGTACGGGTCCCGACTTCTGGCACGCAGACTAGGGTTGCCAACTTCCTCACTCCCAAATAAGGGACAAAGGGTGATGTCACCGCCCCCACGTGACCTCACCCAGCCAGCGGCCACGTGCTCCCGCTCCACCAATGGCGGCCGCCATTGGTGGAGCGGGAGCGCGTGGCCGCTGGCTGGGTGAGGTCACGTGGGGCGGTGACGTCACCCTTTGTCCCTTATTTGGGAGTGAGGAAGTTGGCAACCCTACTAATACGGGACAAGGGCGGTCCCGTACGGGACAAACCGGTTTAGCCCAAAACACAGGGATGTCCCGGCTAATACGGGACAGTTGGCAACGCAGTATAGCCTCACTGTGCCACTCCTGCCGTCTCAAACTAAACCATGAAGCACATCCTCGGTTAACAAAAAGGAATTGAAAGTAAGCAGACTTCTCACAAAGTGGGTATTTATTCACAAAATGCTGGAGTAATGGGCGGCACGGTGGCGCAGCGGTAGATAGTGTAGGGTGTAGGATAGTGTTAGTGTGCGGAGATCGCTGGGCGGCGCGGACCCGGTGGGCCGAAGGGCCTGTTTCTGCGCTGTATCTCTAAATCTAAAAAAAATAACTGCAGATGCTGGTACAAATCGAAGGTATTTATTCACAAAATGCTAGAGTAACTCAGCAGGTCAGGCAGCATCTCGGGAGAGAAGGAATGGGTGACGCTTCGTGTCGAGACCCTTCTTCAGACCCGAAACGTCACCCATTCCTTCTCTCCCGAGATCATATCATATCATATATATACAGCCGGAAACAGGCCTTTTCGGCCCTCCAAGTCCGTGCGGTCCAGCGATCCCCGCACATTAACACTATCCTACACCCACTAGGGACAATTTTTACATTTACCCAGCCAATTAACCTACAAACCTGTACGTCTTTGGAGTGTGGGAGGAAACCGAAGATCTCGGAGAAAACCCACGCAGGTCACGGGGAGAACGTACAAACTCCTTACAGTGCAGCACCCGTAGTCAGGATCGAACCTGAGTCTCCGGCGCTGCATTCGCTGTAAAGCAGCAACTCTACCGCTGCGCTACCGTGCCGCCTGACCTGCTGAGTTACTCCAGCATTTTGTGAATAAACACCTTCGATTTGTACCAGCATCTGCAGTTATTTTCTATCACAAAGTGGGAACTGCTGCGGGACTTTATCCACGTTTTTATCACTGCGAGCAGGCAGTTACAATGAGAAAAGGCGGAGTGTTTGAATTTAATCAACACTAATTTCCAGCTGGGAGATAACCAGGCCTGGTCTCGTTCCCAGCTGTATTTTTTGGTGTATTTTTCTCGTTTTGCAAAAAGTACATTTAAGATAAAAACTGTATGATATCTGCCCGGGGATTTCAATGTAGAAAATAAACCAGGAGGTTAAACCAACAAACTTAGCAGGATGCAAAGTGGGGGGGGGATGCACAAATTGAATTGTAAATTGTAAATAGTAACAGCAGCTGCTCGGCTAAGTTTTGTTCCAGATGGGGCTATTTGTTTTGTAGCTAAGTTTGCGAAACTTCTTTGTGTAAGTTAAGACTTTATTGTGCAGCTAAAGACTGCCCCAGGCAGCACAGGATTGCAACAGGTGTTCTGAGGCCACTTGCACACAGTACTTTGTCAGGATTGGTGATTGCAGAGGTCACCTGTGGAACAGGATGAGCAGGGAAAAAAAAATTGGGAACAGTTAAGTCCTTTGGAAGCCGGCGACTGTGATTTTAAGTGAATCAAAGGGTAACGAAATACTTTAGTTCAGTTTAGTTCATAGATACAAAACACTGGAGTAACTCAGCGGGACAGACAGCATCTGTGGAGAGAAGGAATGGGTGACGTTTCGGGTCGGGACCCTTCTTTAGTTTAGTTTAGTTTAGAGATTCAGCGCGGAAACAGGCCCTTCGGCCCACCGAGTCCGTGCCGCCCAGCGATCCCCGCACGCTAACATGATCCTACACACACTAGGGACAATATTAACACTTATACCAAGCCACCTAACCTACAAACCTGAGGTATTTATTCACAAAATGCTGGAGTAACTCAGCAGGTCAGGCAGCATCTCAGGAGTGTACGTCTTTGGAGTTTGGAAGGAAACCGAGGATCTCGGAGAAAACCCACGCAGGTCACGGGGAGAACGTACAAACTCCGTACAGACAAGCTCCAGTAGTCAGGATCGGACTCGGGTCTTTGGCGCTGTGAGGCAGCAACTCTACTTCCAGAAGTGCATATTAAAACTTCTCTTCAGTTTCCTGTAACAACAGAGCATTTCCCTTCTACTTAATAGAAACATAAAAAGCATTGAAACATTGAAAACATAGGTGCAGGAGGAGGCCATTTGGCCCTTCGAGCCAGCACCGCCATTCAATATGATCATGGCTGATCATCCAGAATTAGTACCCATTATTGCTTTTTCCCCCCATATAACCATATAACCATATAACCATATAACAACTACAGCACGGAAACAGGCCCGTTTGGCCCTACCAGTCCACGCCGTCCACTTTCTCTGACCTAGTCTCATCTACCTGCACTCAGACCATAACCCTCTAATCCTCTCTTATCCATATACCTATCCAATTTACTCTTAAATAATAAAATCGAGCCTGCCTCCACCACTTCCACCGGAAGCCCATTCCATACAGCCACCACCCTCTGAGTAAAGAAGTTACCCCTCATGTTACCCCTAAACTTTTGTCCCTCAATTCTAAAGTTATGTCCCCTTGTTGGAATCTTCCCCACTCTCAAAGGGGAAAGCCTACCCACGTCAACTCTGTCCGTCCCTCTTAAAATTTTTAAAACCTCTATCAAGTCCCCCCTCAACCTTCTACGCTCCAAAGAATAAAGACCCAACCTGTTCAACCTCTCTCTGTAGCCTAAGTGCTGAAACCCAGGCAACATTCTAGTAAATCTCCTCTGTACCCTCTCCATTTTGTCGCCATCCTTCCTATAATTTGGCGACCAGACCTGCACACCATACTCCAGATTCGGCCTCACCAATGCCCTGTACAATTTTAACATTACATCCCAACTTCTATATTCGATGCTCTGATTTATAAAGGCAAGCATACCAAACACCTTCTTCACCACCCTATCCACATGAGATTCCACCTTCAGGGAACAATGCACAGTTATTCCCAGATCCCTCTGTTCCACTGCATTCCTCAATTCCCTACCATTTACCCTGTACGTCCTATTTTGATTTGTCCTACCAAAATGCAGCACCTCACACTTATCAGCATTAAACTCCATCTGCCATCTTTCAGCCCACCCTTCCAAAAGGCCCAAGTCTCTCTGTAGACTTTGAAACTCTACTTCATTATTAACTACACCACCTATCTTAGTATCATCTGCATATTTACTAATCCAATTTGCCACACCATCATCCAGATCATTAATGTAAATGACAAACAACAGTGGACCCAACACAGATCCTTGGGGTACTCCACTAGACACTGGCCTCCAACCTGACATACAATTGTCAACCATTATCCTCTGGTATCTCCCATTCAGCCATTGTTGAATCCATCTTGCAACCTCACTATTAATACCCAACGATTTAACCTTCTTAATCAACCTTCCATGTGGAACCTTGTCAAATGCCTTACTGAAGTCCATATAGACAACATCCACAGCCTTGCCCTTATCAATTTCCCTGGTAACCTCTTCAAAAAATTCAAGAAGATTAATCAAACATGACCTTCCAGGCACAAATCCATGTTGACTGTTTCTAATCAGGCCTTGTTTATCCAAATAATTATATATATTGTCCCTAAGTATCTTTTCCATTAATTTTCCCACCACAGACGTCAAACTAACAGGTCTATAATTGCTAGTTTTACTTTTAGAACCTTTTTTAAACAAAGGCACAACATGCGCAATGCGCCAATCTTCCGGCACCATCCCCGTTTCTAATGATGTTTGAAATATTTCCGTCATAGCCCCTGCTATTTCTGCACTAACTTCCCTCAATGTCCTAGGGAATATCCTATCAGGACCTGGAGACTTATCCACTTTTATATTTTTCAAAAGTGTCCGTACCTCCTCTTCTTTAATCCTCATAATTTCCATCACTACTCTACTTGTTTCGCTTACCTCACATAATTCAATATCCTTCTCCTCGGTGAATACCGAAGAAAATAAATTGTTTAATATCTCCCCTATTTCTTCCGGCTCAGCACATAGCTGTCCACTCTGACTCTCTAATGGACCAATTTTATCCCTCACTATCCTTTTTCTATTGACATATCTGTAGAACCCCTTGGGGCTTACTTTTACATTACTTGCCAAAGCAGCCTCATATCTTTTTTTCACTTTTCTAATTTCCTTCTTAAGATTCCTTTTACATTCTTTATATTCCTCAAGAACCTTATTTACTCCCTGCCGCTTATATTTATTGTATATCTCCCTCTTTTTCCGAACCAAGTGTCCAATTTCCCTGGAAAACCACGGCTCTTTCAAATTATTATTCTTTCCTTTCCACCGAACAGGGACATAAAGACTGTACTCTCAAAATTTCACCTTTAAATATCCTCCATTTCTCTATTATATCCTTTTCATAAAACAAAAAGTTCCATTTCACTCCTTTTAAATCCTTTCTCATCTCCTCAAAATTAGCCTTTCTCCAATCCAAAATCTCAACCCTTGGTCCAGATTTGACCTTCTCCATAATTATATTGAAACTAATGGCATTGTGATCACTAGACCCAAAGTGCTCCTCAACACATACCTCCGTCACCTGACCCGTCTCATTTCCCAACAGGAGGTCCAACACTGCCCCTTCTCTGGTAGGTACCTCTACGTATTGCTGCAAAAAACTATCCTGCACACATTTTACAAACTGCAAACCATCCAGTCCTTTAACAGAATGTGATTCCCAGTCTATGTACGGAAAATTGAAATCTCCCACAATCACTACTCTGTGCTTACTACTAATATCTGCTATCTCCTTACATATTTGCTCTTCCAATTCTCGTTCCCTATTTGGCGGTCTATAATACACCCCTATAAGTGTTGCTAAACCTTTCTCATTTCTGAGTTCCACCCAAACAGCCTCCCTAATCGAGCCTTCTAGTCTGTCCTGCCAAAGCACTGCTGTGATATCCTCCCTGACAAGCAATGCAACACCCCCACCTCTTGCCCCTCCGATTCTATCACATCTGAAACAATGAAATCCTGGAATATTTAATTGCCAATCGCAACCCTCCTGCAACCGTGTTTCACTGATCGCCACAACATCATACTTCCAGATGTCAATCCAGGCTCTAAGCTCATCCACCTTTCTTACAATGCTCCTAGCATTAAAATATACCCATCATTTCTTATTCTCAGTTTATTTCTTTTCACTTCTTTCTCTCCTACATATTGGGTCTGAGTGTTTCCCTTTTCTGCCTCCTGCCTCACACCCTGCCTATTAGCTATCTGTGTTTGAGTCCCTCCCCCCAACCGTACTAGTTTAAAGTCTCCGCAATTACCTTAGCAAATCTCCCCGCCAGGATATTGGTTCCTCTCAGGTTCAGATGCAACCCGTCCTTTTTGTACAGGTCATACTTCCCCCAGAAGAGGTCCCAATGATCCAGAAACTTGAATCCCTGCTCCCTGCTCCCTGCACCAGTTCCTCAGCCACGTATTTATCCTCCACCTCACTCCATTCCTATTCTCACTATCGCGTGGCACAGGCAGTAAGCCTGAGATTATTGCTTTGGAAGTCCTTTTTTTTAACTCTCTTCCTAGCCCCCTAAATTCTCCTTTCAGGACCTCTTCCCTTATCCTACCTATATTGTTGGTACCTATATGTACCACGACCTCTGGCTCCTCTCCCTCCCCTTTCAGGATATCCTGGACACGCTCAGACACATCCCGGACACCGGCACCAGGGAGGCAAACCACCATCCGGGTCTCCCGACTGCGTCCACAGAATCGCCTATCTGACCCCCTCACTATAGAGTCCCCTATTACTATCGCTCTCCTCTTCCTTTCCCTACCCTTCTGAGCAACAGGGCCGGACTCCGTGCCAGAGGCCCGGGCACCGTCGCTGCCCCCAGGTAGGCTGTTCCCCCCAACAGCACTTAAACAGGAGTACTTATTTCCAAGGGGTACAGCCACCGGGGTACTCCCTAGTCCCTGCCTCTGCTCCTTGCCCCCCCCTAACCGTGACCCACTTGTCTACCTCCCGTGGTCTTGGAGTGACCACCTCTCTGTAACTCCTCTCTATAACCTCCGCACTCTCCCTGTGGGGCTGGCCGAGACCTTCAAGTTCCTTGTTGTAAATGCCACCAACAACTTGACCTGGTCTAACCACACTGATGTCACAGTGAAGAAAGCCTCTCCTCGCTCAGAAGACCAAGGAAGCGTCAACCATCCATGTTCTCCAGGGATGCTGCTTGACCTGCTGAGTTACTCCAGCACTTTGTGTCTCTTTTTGTGAACCAGCATCCGCAGTTCCTTGTGTCTACTTTCCGCAGTACACCTGTCAACGTTTACATTTTATAAAGAAGTAAAGGCGCTGAGCTGCAAACAGTTCTCAGCATTGGAGACCTTTCCAAACACGAGAAGTCTGGCAGTGAGCTTTCAATCTTCCCTTTCTCCCATTTTAGAAATTGTTGCGATAACGTTAGACTTGAGACTTGTGGGATACAGCATGGAAACAGGCCCTTCGGCCCACTGATTCTTCACCGATCAAACCGTACACTAACACGATGCCAAACACTAGGCATAATGGTGGTGGGCGTATGGAACGAGCTGCCAGAGGAAGTAGTTGAGGCTGGGACAATCCCAACGCTTAAGAAACAGTCAGACAGGTGCATGGATAGGACAGGTTTGGAGGGATAAGGACCAAATGCTGGCAGGTGTGACTAGTGTAGCTGGGACATGTTGGCCGATGTGGGCAAGTTGGGCTGAAGGGCCTGTTTCCACGCTGTATCACTCTATGACCAGGGACAACTTACAGAAGCCAATTAACCTACAAATCTGTACGTCTTTGGAGTGTGGGAGGAAACCGGAGCATCTGGGGAAAACCCACGCAAGGTCACGGGGAGAACGTGCAAACTCCGTACAGACAGTGCCCGTAGTCGAGATCCGGGTCTCTGGCGCTGTGAGGCAGCAACTCTACCGTGTTGGCAAACATTTAAAGCATTCACTTTTCTTCATCTGTCGGTTCGCCAAACTCTGATGTGAGCCTATTTATTGTACGTACGTTAACCATGGGCAAGATATTGTTTCATGGCGGATTAGAAATTAATATCGCCAGCAGGCATTTGGAGATTCGAAAATTATTCCATTTGCATCTTAATTTGTTTCCTGTAATTTGTGTATGTGTTTGATCTCGAGGAGATGAAATTGGTTTAGTATCAATAAAGGTTAACTAGCTGACCACAAATAGTACAACCATTTCACAGCATGCAAATCTCATTAGCTCTTGCATTCAGTAGTAAAGAAAATGAGACCTAGTGTGAAATGTGCTTCAGACTAGCTTTTAGTCATGTTGTGCTTCTGGAGTTAAGGGCGTGTCCCACTTTAGGCGATTTTAAGGCGATTGCCGGCGACTAGGCTGTCGCTGGCAGATCACCAGGGTGTCGTGGGCACGATCGTGAGGAGTCTTCAAAGTGGATCTCGGTGCTTTGCTGAGAAATCAAACGGTTTGAAATCTCTCGGCGACAGCTGGCTTGTCGCCAGGTATCGTTGCTTATTGTGGGCGCTGTCGCATGCTGTCCCCAGGTTTGCTAGGTTCTCTTAGATGCATTTAGAAGCACGTAATATTAAAATAAGTAATTTGAAGATATCATAAAATGCTTGTGTTTAACCAATTTATTTACCGTCAGGACATTTGACGGGTAGATTGGAGGCGACAGTTTGACGGTCAGGTAAGCGTGGGAATTTCGCGATGTTTATGGCCATCAGCGATTACATTTAAAGTAGGCTCCCAACTCAGATATGCAATCCAGAAACCAGATATGCATCTCCCGTACATTTTCAAAGAATGCCCACACTCCGCACAAAAATCCATTTAACCACGTTTAAAATTAAATTTCTTAATACTGCTATTAGTAAACTGGAAGTCGATCTAATTTGTGCCTTGTTACCGTGAAGCTTGGTTTTCAAGTAGCCCAGGCAAGATGTTATGTTTCAAAACTCTCAAGTAATTACCGACTTGTCAGTGATTTCAGCGAAAATTAGGACGCCGGAGAAGCATTGACAGCGTGGGAATTTTGTGATGTTTCCGAAGATGGTGTAATCTCCACCTGACTCGGCATTGTCGTGGTCATTGTCGTCGGGTAAAAGAAAAGTTTGCCGATCTGCTATGACTTTGACAGTCGCCGGCAGTCACCGAACAAATCGCCTAAATGGGACAGGCCCTTTAAGCTATTTCACTCTGTCCCCTTCACCTTTACAGTCTAATTTTATGTTGATGGAATAATGATTGAAAGATACAGCATGGAAACAGGCCCTTCGGCCCACTGAGTCCATGCCGACCATCGATCGCCCATTCACACCAGATCTATGATATCCCACTTTCCCACACACCAGGGACAATTTACAGAGGGCCAATTAACCTACAAACCCGCACGTCTTTGGGGATGTGGGAGGAAACCGGAGCACCCGGAGGAAACTCACACGGTCACTCCAAAGACGTACAGGTATGTAGGTTAATTGACTGGGTAAATGTAAAAATTGTCCCTAGTGTGTGTGGGATAGTGTTAGTGTGCGGGGATCGCAGGGCGGCGTGGACTCGGTGGGCCGAAGGGCCTGTTTCCGCGCTGTATCTCTAAATCTAAAGTCACAGGGAGAACATGCAAACTCCACACAGACATCTCCATGGGTCAGGATCAAAGCTGGGTCTCTGTGAGGCAGCAGCTCTACCTGCTGCACCACTGTGCCATTGCGTAAGTGTTTCTTAAATTAGTCATAGAGTCATGCAGCTTTTGACACAGGACCCTTCAGCCCAGCGAGACCAAGATGTCCCATCTAAGCTACTCTCATTTGCCCACATTCGGTCCATAGCCCTCTAAACCTTTCCTATCCACATACCTGTCCAAGTATCTTTTAAAAGTTGTCATGGTACTGTAGATTAGTGTAATGGTGTCACTCATGTTATGTGTCATGCTTTTGGAGTTGTGCCCCATTAGCTTTTGAGTGACCACTGCTTGCGAGATTCGGGTTAGTGTAAGTGGAACGTGCAGGCGTTGAGGTCGTGCTTGCTATGTAGTTAATAAAGTCCTTGGATCGTTATCCAGGTGCAAGGCTTCTGTTATTATACGGTCACCACGACATGGTGTCAGACGTGTACGGACTTACTCCAAATTCTGTTGTTTTCCTCTTGTTTTTATCTTAGTTTGTTATTTTTCTACTGTGTGCGATGGCTTCTGCTCTCCGGAAACCAGAGATCTTGGTGTTTGATGCAGATCTCGGTAACGGTGGCGTGTTTCTGCTTCAACTATACCCTGTGGCAGCTTTTTCCATAGAACCATCACCCTGTGAGTGAAAACGTTGCCCCTCGACTTTCTATTAAATCCTTTCCCCCTCTCACCTGCAACCCATGTCGTCTGGTTCTTGATTCCCCTACCTTGGGTAAAAAATGGTGCACTCACCCTCTCTATTCTCCTCATGATATAAAACACCTTTGATCATGTGAATCAGAGTGTTTGATGAATTAAACAGGAAGGAAAACAAAGGCACAAGACACGGTGGCGCAGCGGTAGAGTTGCTGCCTCACAGCACCAGAGACCCCGGTTCGATCCTAACTACGGGTGCTGTCTGTTCGGAGTTTGTACGTTCTCCCCGTGACCTGTGTGAGATTTCCCCGGGTGCTCCGGTTTCCTCCCACACTCCAAAGACGTACAGGTTTGTGGGTTAATTGGCTTGGTAAAATTGTAAATAGTCTCTGGTGTGTGTAGGACAGTGCTAGTGTGCGGGGATCGCTGGTCGGTGCAGACTCGGTGGGCCTTGTTTTGTTTCCTCGCTGTATCTCTGTAAACTAAACTAAAGCAAGCTAAATGTGTAGGAAGGAACTGCAGATGCTGGTTTAAACCGACGAAATGCTGGAGTAACTCAGCGGGACAGGGCAGCATCTCTGGAGAGAAGGAATGGGTGACGTTTCGGGTCGAGACCCTTCCTCAGACAGGGGAGTAGTCAGGGGAAAGGGAAACGAGAGATAGAGACGATGATGTAGAGAGATACAGAACAAATGAATGAAAGATTTGCAAAAAAGTAACAATGATAAAGGACACAGGCCATTGTTAGCTGTTTGTGAGGAAGGGTACTTGAGACTCAAACATTCTTCATAGATTCCATAAAGCAAAAGCCATAGTTGAAGTCCTTTAAACTCCTTAAACTCCTTTAAGTTGAAACCACAGCTCATCACATAATGGAAAATAGTTTCTTGGCTCTACGTTTCAGTGAGGTTGTGTAACTCAATCTTGCACAGACAAATCTCTTGCAAGGAATCTCTGCGGCACGGTGGCGTAGCGGTAGAGTTGTTGCCTTACAGCGAATGCAGCGCCGGAGACTCAGGTTCGATCCTGACTACGGGCGCCGTCTGTACGGAGTTTGTACGTTCTCCCCGTGACCTGCGTGGGTTTTCTCCGAGGTCTTCGGTTTCCTCCCACACTCCAAAGACGTGCAGGCATGTAGGTTAATTGACTGGGTAAATGTATTAAAAAAAATAAAATTGTCCCTAGTGTGTGTAGGATAGTGTTAATGTGCGGGGATCGCTGGGCGGCGCAGACTCGGTGGGCCGAAGGGCCTGTTTCCACCATGTATCTCTAAATCTAAAAGATTTCAAACAGAGGGTGGTGGGTGTATGGAACGAGCTGCCAGAGGAGGTGGTTGAGGCTGGGACTATCCCAACTTTTAAGAAACAGTTGGACAGGTACATGGATAGGACAGGTTTGGAGGGATATGGACCAAACGCAGGCAGGTGGGGCTAGTGTGGCTGGGACATGTTGGCCGGTGTGGGCATGTTGGGCCGAAGAGCCTGTTTCCACACTGTATCACTCTATGACTATGAACATTATACCTGCAGGTAATGTAATTGATAAATTAGACCTACCCATATCTAATCGTGCAGATTCGGCCTTTTCTTGAGACCTGCTGAAACATCATTACCCAAAATAAATTTCAGCTTCTAATATTATTGAGAACCTCTTTGCAATTTTCTATGGAACATTTCATATTGATTACATTTTCATAACCAAATCTATTTAAAAACATTGCTTGTGCAACAGAAATATTCAATAATGATCAGAGCACAAATCTGTCCCATCATTGGACTGCTTGGAATTAGCTATTTATGTGTGTGCATAGCTACAAACGTTCCTTCGGAATATTCAATTTTCCTTATCAAAATTGCTTTATGTGCTGCAGTGTTTTTCAGAGAAATCACTTTTTTTTCCGAGAAATTGCTGCTTCTAACATTTCCGCTCTGTCCCCACATTAACACAGCCAGACCTGGTGCAGTGCTGGAGTAACTCAGTGCTGGAGTAACTCAGTGCTGGAGTAACTCAGTGCTGGAGTAACTCAGTGCTGGAGTAACTCAGTGCTGGAGTAACTCGGTGCTGGAGTAACTCGGTGCTGGAGTAACTCGGTGCTGGAGTAACTCGGTGCTGGAGTAACTCGGTGCTGGAGTAACTCGGTGCTGGAGTAACTCGGTGCTGGAGTAACTCGGTGCTGGAGTAACTCGGTGCTGGAGTAACTCGGTGCTGGAGTAACTCGGTGCTGGAGTAACTCGGTGCTGGAGTAACTCTGTGCTGGAGTAACTCAGTGCTGGAGTAACTCAGTGCTGGAGTAACTCAGTGCTGGAGTAACTCAGTCACCCATTCCTTCTCTCCTGAGATGCTGCCTGACCTGCTGAGTTACTCCAGCATTTTGTGAATAAATACCTTCGATTTGTACCAGCATCTGCAGTTATTTTCTTATAAGAATCTATCTACCACTGCCTTAAAAATATCCACTGACTTCCCCTCCACAACCGTCTGTGGCAAAGAATTCCACAGATTTACCACCCTCTGACCAAAGAACCCTCTGTGTGTTTTGTAAACCAGTATCTACACTTCCTTCTTCCTCCAGGACTTCTGTGCTGCAGGCTCTCCTCTTCCAGGCCTCTACATTGCTTTGCCCTAAAATCCATTCTAACGGGTCAAGCAAAAACTTTCGGTAGACGCAAGGAACTGCAGATGCTGGTTTACATAAGAAGACACAGAGTGCTGGAGTAACTCAGCGGGTCAGGCAGCATCTCTGGGGAACATGGTTGGATGACGTTTTGGGTCGAGATCGTTCTTCAGTTTAGCTCAGTTCTTTCTTTAGTTAAGTTTGTTATTGTCACGTGTATCTGGGTACAGTGAAAGGTTTGTTCTGCATGCTAGCCATTCGAGTCATGCCGTACGTGGGCACAGTGGATGCTCTTCCCAGTGGTTCTTTATTATCACATGTAGCATGGTTCTAGTGGAAGTCTTGTTCTGCAGACAGTTCAGTAACATTCTGGAACAGCAGACAGAGAGTCGCCAGGTTCCAGTGCCACCCTTTTCCAGGGTAGTCCCCTCATGCCCGGGTGGGGTTGTAGAGGGACCACAAGCTGTCCATGGGCACCCTGGGGGGATCTCCGGGACCACTGGGCACCGGGGGGGGGGGGGGGGGGGTGGATGCATCCTCAATAAGGATTGCAATATAGTTGTACTGTCGTTTATTTAGTATATTTGTTTGTCTTGTGTTATGGTGGTGGGTTTTGTTTTGATATTTTTGGCACTGTAAATATTATTGTAAATACTTGATTCAATAATATTTGGTAACAAAAAACAATCAAAATAAACCCACTGCCCGTGATTAACCCCCCCCACCGCCAACACCCCCCACCCCACCCACCCACCCACACCACCCCACAAACACCACCCCACCCACCCACCCACCCACCCACCCCACCCACCCACCCACACTACCCCACCCACACCACCACACATACACCACCCCACCCACATACACCCCCCACCCCACCCACCCACCCACACCACCCCACACACACAACCCCACCCACACCACCCCACAAACACCACCCCACTCACCCACACTACCCCACCCCACGCACCCACCCACCCACACCACCCCACCCACACTACCCCACCCCACCCACCCCACATACACCACCGCCCGTGACCCCCCCCCCCCCCACACCAACACCTCCGCCCACAATTACTGCAAACCTCCCGCGGCCACCTCCGCTAAAACCCGCAACCACCGCAAACCCACTGTCCGTCGCTTCCAGCGGCTGGTCCCCCCCCCCACCTCTGTGCCCCGAGGTGCCTGCGTTCACCCCCCCCCCCCCACCTCTGTGCCCCGAGGTGCCTGCGATCCCCCCCCCCCCCCCCCCCCCCCCAGCCGAGCACGGAACTTTAGCAGGAGAATGGGGTGCAGAGGGAGAGATAGACCAGCCATGATTGAATGGCGGAGTAGACGATGGGCTGAATGGCCTGATTCTGCTCCTATCTCTTATGATCTGATGGTCTTGGGGTGCATTCCAAGGGAGCAGGAGATTAGTTTGTGGACCGTGCACAGAGGCTGACTCGTGGTTTAGTTACAAGCTGTAGCATGGAGACGGGCCCTTTGGCCCACTGAGTCCATACCGACCACGTGCTTAATGATCCATTACCTGCAGCAGTCACGATCGGCACAGTGGCACAGCGGTAGAGTTGCGGCCTCACAGCGCCAGAGACCCCCGGGTTCCATCCTGACTACGGGTGCTGTCTGTACGGAGTTTGCACGTTCTCCCCGTGACCGCGTGGGTTTTCTCCGGGTGCTCCGGGTTTTCTCCCACATTCCAAAGACGTGCGGGTTTGTAAGTTTATCAGCTGCTGTAAAAAAATTGCCCTTAGTGTGTGGGATAGGATTAGTGCATGGGCGATCACTGGTCGGTGTGGACTTGGGCCGAAGGACCTGTTTCCACACTGTATCTCTAAAAACTAAACAAAACAGTTCCTTTTGTCTCCAGGATATTTCTAACTTGGAAGACTTGCTGCCATTTATTTTAATTTCTTATTTCCAATTCACAGTTTAGATCATTACGTTAAAAAAAATCACAAAAATATTGGCAGGAGTAGGTGGATTATAGTTCTCTTAGTTCTCAGAGCATGTGGTGTGTGATAACTTAACTCATGCAACAAAGTACACACATTACCTCAACCGATTTCTGCAGTTGTACAGGACTTTTGTGAAGCCGCACTTGGAGTCCTGGAATGTTGGAGTACTTCGGAAGAAGGGTCCCGACATTTTCTCCAGGGATGACCCTGACCCACTGAGTTACTCCAGCGTTTTGTGTCTATCTTCGGTTATAAACTAGCATCTGCAGCTCCTTTCTACTCTTATGTAGGAGAATAACTGCAGATGCTGGTACAAATCGAAGGTATCACAAAATGCTGGAGTAACTCAGCGGGTCAGGCAGCATGTCTGGAGAGAAGGGATGGGTGAGGTTTGGGGTGGAGACCCTTCTTCATGTTCAGTTCTGGTCAGCCTGCTTTGGGAAGAATGCGATTAAGCTGGAAAGGGAGCAGGGAAGATTTACAAGGATGATGCCAAGACTTGAGAGGCCGGGCTACAGGGAGAGGTTGGGCAGCTTAGAACTTTATCCCTTGAAGCGCAGGACGCTGAGGTGTGATCTTGTAGGGTTGCCAACTTCCTCACTCCCAAATACGGGACAGGGTGACGTCACCGCCCCGCGTCCCACGTGACCTCACCCAGCCAGCGGCCACGTGCTCCCGCTCCACCAATGCCAGCCGCCGGGAGCGGGCCTAATACGGGACAAGGGCGGTCCCGTACAGGACAAACAGATTTAGCCCAAAATATGGGATGTCCCAGCTAATACGGGACAGTTGGCAACCCTGCTTAATGGAGGTGCATAAAATCATGAGGGGAATAGACGGAATTAATACACAGAGTTTAATTCCCAGGGTAGGGGAATCAAGAACTAGAAAGCAGAAGCTTAAGGTGAGAGGGAAAAGATTTAATCCAAACCTGAGGTGCAATATTTTCATACAGAGGGTGGTGGGTATGTGAAACGAGGTGCCAGCAGGCACAATAACAACATTTAAAAGACACATGGTGGATGTGGGTTAAAAATGTGGGTAAGTGGGACTGTGGGTAAGACCACATCTGGAGTATTGTGTACAGTTTTGGTCTTCTAATTTGAGGAAGGACATCCTTGTAATTGAGACAGTGCAGCGTAGGTTCACGAGATTGATCCCTGGGATGGCAGGACTGTCATATGAGGAAAGATTGAAAAGACTAGGCTTGTATTCACTGGAGTTTAGAAGGATGAGAGGGGATCTTATAGAAACGTATAAAATTATAAAAGGACTGGACAAGCAAGATGCAGGAAAAATGTTCCCAATGTTGGGGGGGTCCAGAACCAGGGGCCACAGTCTTAGAATAAAGGGGAGGCCATTTAAAACTGAGGTGAGAAGGAACTTTTTCACCCAGAGAGTTGTGAATTTGTGGAATTCTCTGCCACAGAGAGCAGTGGAGGCCAAATCACTGGATGGATTTAAGAGAGAGTTAGATAGAGCTCTGGGGGCTGGTGGAAACAAGGGATATGGGGAGAAGGCAGGCACGGGTTATTGATTGTGGACGATCAGCCGATCACAATGAATGGCGGTGCTGGCTTGAAGGCCCGAATGGCCTCCTCCTGTACCTGTTTGCTATGTTTCTATGCTTCGAAGGTCCCACTTACCGACGATCTCGGTCGGCACGGGACGGGTGAGGAGAGGACATCGGTTTGCTGGTCGACCAAGGAAGGCCCTGCAGCAGCCTGGGGCTCGCCTAGATCAGGCACCGCTCGTAACGACTGGAGCATGGGGCTGGATGTGGAAAATGGCGCCACGTCATTGCTAATCAGAGATGGTAGGGCTATACAGAGATGGTAGGGCTATACAGAGATGGTAGGGCTATACAGAGATGGTAGGGCTATACAGAGATGGTAGGGCTATACAGAGATGGTAGGGCTATACAGAGATGGTAGGGCTATACAGAGATGGTAGGGCTATACTCTACTGGACTTTTAGTGAGAAAAGAATTTCACTGTGCATCTGCACTTTGCACATAAAACAATAAAGAGTCGTTGAGCAACTGGAGTTGGGTCGAGGGGCCTGTTTCTACGAATCAGAATCAGAATCAGAATTATCTTTATTGTCATCCAAAAAAAATGATCTTATGCTGTATGACATTTCGAAACATAGAGAAACATAGAAACATAGAAACATAGAAAATAGGTGCAGGAGGAGGCCATTCGGCCCTTCGAGCCTGCACCGCCATTCAATATGATCATGGCTGATCATCTAGCTCAGTAACCTGTACCTGCCTTCTCTCCATACCCCCCTGATCCCTTTAGCCACAAGGGCCACATCTAACTCCCTCTTAAATATGGCCAATGAACTGGCCTCAACTACCTTCTGCGGCAGAGAATTCCACAGACTCACCACTCTCTGTGTGAAGAAATGTTTTCTCATCTCGGTCCTAAAAGACTTCCCCCTTATCCTTAAGCTGTGACCCCTGGTTCTGGACTTCCCCAACATCGGGAACAATCTTCCCGCATCTAACCTCTCCAACCCCTTAAGAATTTTATATGTTTCAATAAGATCCCCCCTCAGTCTTCTAAATTCCAGCGAGTACAAGCCGAGTCTATCCAGTCTTTCTTCATATGAAAGTCCTGCCATCGCAGGGATCAATCTGGTGAACCTTCTCTGTACTCCCTCTAAGGCTAGAATGTCTTTCCTCAGATTAGGAGACCAAAACTGTACACAATACATAGAAACATAGATAATAAGTGCAGGAGTAGGCCATTTGGCCCTTCGAGCCAACACCGCCATTCAATATGATCATGGCTGATCATCCACAATCAGTACCCCGTTCCTGCTTTCTCGCCATATCCCTTGACTCTTTGACAATGTTACCAGAAGCATCACAAGCCCCTCGCCCCACATAGGTTTCACAGGGTCACTGTTTAATAGGGTTGCCAACTGTCCCGTGTTAGCCGGGACATCCAAGTATTTTGGGTTGAATTGGTTTGTCCCGTACGGGACTGCCCTTGTCCCGTATTAGTAGGGTTGCCAACTTTCTCACTCCCAAAGAAGGGACAAAGGGTGACGTCACCGCCCCACGCCCCACGCGACCTCACCCAGCCAGCAGCCACGTGCTCCCACTCCACCAATGGCGGCCGCCATTGGTGGAGCGGGAGCACGTGGCCGCTGGCTGGGTGAGGTTGCGTGGGGCGCGGGGCAGTGACGTCACCCATTGTCCCCTCTTTTATTTTTAAGAAATACTTTATTCCAAACACAGAAACAAACGTACAAAGTAGTGACGCAATCAAATCAAAAGCCGCCCGTATCGGCAGTTTAACAAACAAAACAGTTATCAGATTAGAATCCCGCCAACGTTGTCAACAATTCAATCGACATCCTCCCGCGGCGACCGGCGTTCAAGGAGATCTTATCGAAATGTATACGATTATTAAGGGGTTGGACACGTTAGAGGCAGGAAACATGTTCCCAATGTTGTGGGGAGTCCAGAACAAGGGGCCACAGTTTAAGAATAAGGGGTAGGCCATTTAGAACGGAGATGAGGAAAAACTTTTTCAGTCAGAGAGTTGTGAATCTGTGGAATTCTCTGCCTCAGAGGGCAGTGGAGGCCAATTCTCTGAATGCATTCAAGAGAGAGCTAGATAGAGCTCTTAAGGATAGCGGAGTCAGGGGGTATGGGGAGAAGGCAGGAACGGGGTACTGATTGAGAATGATCAGCCATGATCACATTGAATGGCGGTGCTGGCTCGAAGGGCCGAATGGCCTCCTCCTGCACCTATTGCCTATTGTCTAAGGCCTCCAGCGTCTCCGTGGACACCTATTGTCTATTGTCTAAACCCCATTTTTCCCTTCTTTGACAATAGACAATAGGTGCAGGAGGAGGCCATTCGGCCCTTCGAGCCAGCACCGCCATTCAACGTGATCATGGCTGATCATTCTCAATCAGTACCCCGTTCCTGCCTTCTCCCCACACCCCCTGGGAGTGAGGAAGTTGGCAGCCCTACTGTTTAAGTTAAGACAACCATTAGTGTGGGATCGAGATCTGATTGTGTTGGTTCAAAGGGCTCACTCGTTCGCAGATTAATTTTTCACGTTTTTCAAATTGACTTCTGTGATCACATTGGTTGTTAGTTCATGGTCTGTGGGGGGTATAAAATGCCATTAATGGCAGGAAAAATATTCTGCCCCAAAAGTCCGTCAGGACACAGCACTTTAGAGCAAAAGCTGTCTTCAGCAGAGCGGCGATGAATAATTCATGTTGCATTTTGAGTGCCTTCTGCTGAAGGTCTGGATGCTGCGTTTTATGAATTTGAATAAATTAAAGATATGAGAAAGGTACGGTGTAGGGGGGGAAATGCTGTCGGGGGGGGGGGGCAGTCTTGTCTTGTGTGAGTAGGGTGGGAGCGTCCCATGTAAAACATAACGCGGAGTATGAATCTTATCTTATCGAAACGTATAAGATTATTAAGGGGTTGGACACGTTAGAGGCAGGAAACATGTTCCCAATGTTGGGGGAGTCCAGAACCAGGGGCCACAGTTTAAGAATAAGGGGTAGGCCATTTAGAACGGAGATGAGGAAAAACTTTTTCAGTCAGAGAGTTGTGAATCTGTGGAATTCTCTGCCTCAGAGGGCAGTGGAGGCCAATTCTCTGAATGCATTCAAGAGAGAGCTGGATAGAGCTCTTAAGGATAGCGGAGTCAGGGGGTATGGGGAGAAGGCAGGAACGGGGTACTGATTGAGAATGATCAGCCATGATCACATTGAATGGCGGTGCTGGCTCGAAGGGCCGAATGGCCTCCTCCTGCACCTATTGTCTATTGAAAAGCCGCGGTGAAACGATAACGCCAAGTGTGAACATACTGTCGGTAAAAATAACTCCAGATGCTGGTTTGAATCGAAGTCTGAAGAAGGGTCTTCCATTCCTTCTCTCCAGAGACGCTGCCCGACCCGCTGAGTTACTCCAGCACTTTGTGCCTCTCTCTGTCTTGTGAAAATACTGACTGCCTTGGCGTCTGCCCTCTGCATGAGATACTCCCAAGACCAACATTCCCCATCGCAAATTGCGATTTGCATACAGATGTCAACATGCTTTGGCTCGGTTTAAAGTTAAGACTTGTGTGTTTGGCCACCTACATCTCCCGTGCTAAGGAGTACAAGAGTATGCTGGCTCTGGGGGGGGGGGGGGGGGGGGGGGGGGGCAGGTGGCTGGACAATGATGGGTTTCCCCGTGATCTCCCCTGATTGCCGATGGTAATCCTAAAACTCAAGATGAACACATGGCGAGGCAATATGTTATTATGGTGTGTGGTGATTACTCTGGATTTTAGCGGGGAGAGAGAGTGAGGGGAGGGGAGGGGAGGGGGGGTGGTAGGTAGAGGGGGGTGGGGGTGGTTGGGGGGTGGGGGGTGGTGGGGGGTGGAGGGAGGGAGGAGGGTGGCAGTACTGTGGCAGAATGGCAGTCTCTTCATTCTCTTGACAGAAATTTAGAACAACGTTAAAAAATCTCTCTCTCTCTCTCTCTCTCTCTCTCTCTCTCTCTCTCTCTCTCTCTCTCTCTATCTATCTCTCTCTCTCTCTCTCTCTCTCTCCCTCGTGTGCCACTCTACTTTTTGGACATCTGCTGAGCTGACTTATCAGGCTTAACAAACAGCAAGACTATCAAACAGATTACGTGTCACTACAACGAACACAGCAGCAATCTCATTTTTCTGAACGACGTTGGCAGTAAAGTTAGTAAAAAAGCTGTACAGCAGTAGTTTACCTCAGGGTGGAAAAAATACAAGTGGGTTCACTCCATTAAAGATCAGCCCTCGTTTCTGTCGGGGGATTAAAACAGTAAGCAATCCGTTGGAAGAAATATTTTTGCTGCATTAATTTCAAGATATTTAGTGGGTGACTCATAGAGTCACAGAGTGATACAGCGTGGAAACAGGCCCTTCGGCCCAACTCGCCCACACCGGCCAACAATGTCCCAGCTACACTAGTCCCACTTGCCTGCGTTTGGTCCATAACCCTCCAAACCTGTCCTATCCATGTACCTGTCCAACTGTTTCTTAAACGATGGGATAGTCCCAGCCTCAACCACCTCCTCCGGCAGCTTGTTCCATACACCCACCACCCTCTGTGAAAAAGTTACCCCTCGGATTCCTATTAAATCTTTTTCTCTTCACCTTGAACCTATGTCCTCTGGTCCTCGATTCCCCTACTCTGGGTAAAAGACTCTGTGCATCTACCCGATCTATTCCCCTCATGGTTTTGTACGCTCGGTTCATTGGTTTGCACCATGAAACATTTTTCTACCTCTTATGAAATATTGATTACAAGTCTTAAGAGAAGTAACTGAGCATCAAGTTGGCACCAAATATATAAAGGCACAAAGTGCTGGAGTAGCTCAGCTGGTCAGGCAGCATCTCTGGAGGACATGGGTG
Source organism: Rhinoraja longicauda (assembly GCF_053455715.1). Classification (NCBI taxonomy): domain Eukaryota; kingdom Metazoa; phylum Chordata; class Chondrichthyes; order Rajiformes; family Arhynchobatidae; genus Rhinoraja; species Rhinoraja longicauda. Next base: position 35,053,452 of record NC_135974.1, on the reverse strand, counting down.
GGTGACGTTTCAGATCAGGACAATAGACAATAGACAATAGACAATAGGTGTAGGAGGAGGCCATTCGGCCCTTCGAGCCAGCACCGCCATTCAATGTGATCATGGCTGATCATTCTCAATCAGTACCCCGTTCCTGCCTTCTCCCCATACCCCCTGACTCCGCTATCCTTAAGAGCTCTATCTAGCTCTCTCTTGAGTGCATTCAGAGAATTGGCCTCCACTGCCTTCTGAGGCAGAGAATTCCACAGATTCACAACTCTCTGACTGAAAAGGTTTTTCCTCATCTCAGTTCTAAATGGCCTACCCCTTATTCTTAAAATGTGGCCCCTGGTTCTGGACTCCCCCAACATTGGGAACATGTTTCCTGCCTCTAACGTGTCCAACCCCTTAATAATCTTATACGTTTCGATAAGATCTCCTCTCATCCTTCTAAATTCCAGTGTATACAAGCCTAGTCGCTCCAGTCTTTGAACATATGATAGTCCCGCCATTCCGGGAATTAACCCAGTAAACCTACGCTGCACGCCCTCAATAGAACCCTTGTTGCTTGCAACCATAGTGTCCTCCAGAATATCATCAGTCTGCACAAGGACTCGTTTCCCTTTCTTCTTGGGCCGTGTCAGGAGCGTGGCAGTGAAGATGGAGCAAATAAGAAATGACTGCTGCCGGTGTCTGAAGAAGGGTCTCCAATCCACCCGAAACGTCGCCCAATCCTCCTCTCCAGAGATGCTGCCTGTCCCGCTGAGTTACTCCAGCACTTTGTGCCTTATCTGCTGCGTTTAACATCCCCACCCAAACATCCCAGTGCCTACCAAACCAAACCTGTACCTCCCGGCTGTGTAAAAGGACCAGGATAAGCTCGCACAATGCTTTATTTTCTCCCTTGCAGGGAGTACAGATTGGAGTAGAGTCCTCGACCAAACGACATGTTCCCGGTTGGCTTCTGATTTATTATTCGACACAATCAGTAAATTGTGCTTATTCCATTTGGTGTGGGGTGTTTTTTTTGGTATTAATTGCTCCCTTTGACTAGCCGGCTGTCAGTCCCCCTAGTCTGGATCATTTTGACATTGTGTGGTGACAGGTGGTGACGGAACCCTTAGCTTCTCTGTACAAAGCCTGTTAGGTTTGGTCCGCTCTCAGTCGCCCGTGGCCTGGAGATGGAGCGCTCCTCCCAGACGCGTGCACCGCCTTTATCATTGTAATTGGGCTGTGTTTGTAGAGTGTTGTCTGTATTTACTCTTTGTCACAGCTCATATTTACACAGCCTGTTAGAGGGGCTTGCTGTCTCCCTGCCCTTCCACCAACGCCACAATGTCTGTTGGCACTCATGGGTTTCGAAACTTGGAGCAAAAGGCCTTGAGGGGGGGTGGGGTGTGGGGAGGGGGGGTGTAGGGGTGTGGGGGTGTGTGGGGGTGGGGGGGGGGGTGTGGGGAGGGGGGAGGGATGTCATGTCTCTTGGTTCCTGAGGATGGCCCTTTGCTCATGTTTAGTGGGTAACTCGGCTCATTGGTTTGCACCATCAAACATTTCTCTACCTCTTATCAATCTCTGGTGTTGTGAGATTCCGATTTTCTTTCTTTGAAAACCCCCAGAATCAACCCGGGACCATTCCCTCCGTGTCCATGCCCCGATCACAAGCTCCCTCACTCACTCCCTCACTCCCCTCCTCACTCCCTCCCTCCCTCACTCCCTCCCTCCCTCCCTCCCTCCCTCCCTCACTCCCTCCCTCCCTCCCTCCCTCACTCACGGAGCGGGCAGGACAGAGCGGAGCACACAGGCAAATGTAATAAGCCCTGCATCCATTACACATTTCGCCTCTGCCATAGCAACAGAGAATCAGGCCCATTCAATCTTCTGTGTTCAACCATCATTATCTCCCGAGCCATCTGTTGGAGACTGGGGTACAATTCCATCTCATTTAAATGAAGTGAAGCTAGCATCTATTTAGCAGGACATGTGTCACTGAAAACATACAACTGGAAACATGGCCGTATGAATCCCGCCCGCCTTCTCGCCCAACATGTCCGTGTGTCCTTGCTAGTGGTCTGTGCCCCGGACAGAGAAGGGACGGGAATAAATCTGACTTGGTGAGATGCTCCAATCCTGACACGAAGTGTGTGTGTGTGTGTGTGTGTGTGTGTGTGTGTGTGTGTGTGTGTGTGTGTGTGTGTGTGTGAGTGTGTGCGTGTGTGAGTGTGTGTGTGTGTGTGTGAGTGAGTGAGTGTGAGTGTGTGTGAGTGTGTGTGCGAGTATGTGTGTGTGAGTGTGTGAGTGTGTGTGTGTGAGTGTGTGAGTGTGTGAGTGAGTGTGAGTGTGTGTGAGTGTGTGCGAGTGTGTGTGTGTGAGTGTGTGTGTGTGTGTGTGTGTGTGAGTGTGTGTGAGTGTGTGCGTGTGTGAGTGTGAGTGTATGTGAGAGTGTGTGTGTGAGAGTGTGTGTGTGTGAGTGTGTGTGTGTGTGAGTGTGTGTGAGTGTGTGAGTGTGAGTGTGTGTGAGTGTGTGTGTGTGTGTGTGTGAGTGTGTGTGTGTGTGTGTGTGTGTGTGTGTGAGTGTGTGTGTGTGAGTGTGAGTGTGTGAGTGTGTGAGTGTGTGTGTTGGGGGGGGGAGAGCAGGTGGGGTTTTTTTGCGTCCACTGTTTTGCGTGTTGTATATATATATATGTCCCGCGTGTGCGCCCTTTGTAAAACTTGAAAATCAACACACGGACAAATAGTGGGGATGGGGGTGGGGGGGGGGGGGTGGGGGGGGTGGGGTGTAGGTGGGGGTGGGGGGGGGGGTGGGGAGGAGGTGGGTGAGGGTGGGGGGGGTGGGCAAGTTTTGGGAGTCGGCGTTGAGGCTGTCAGTGGGGTGGCGTATTGTCTTGATGTTGAATGGCAATGTGTTGTGTGCGCGGCGCTGTTGTACCAGTGATTGGCTCTCGGTTTGTTGCCTTGAGTTTCCATTGCCTGTGACTGGCGCAGACACTGCCCCGACCACTGATAAAGTTGTGCGCGCTCGCCACAAACTTTCCACGAATGACACTCACTTCAAGCCTGCGCTGTTCCTCCAGATTATAACGACCAGCAAGAATGAAGCTGTGCGGTGCATTTCTTGGTTGGTAGAAAACAAAACTATTTCTTCTCTCCTCGCTGCCCGCCTATCGCGCTGTCAATTCTGGCTTGTTTGTGTTTGTTTGTTTGTTGATTAACTGTCGGCATTTAAAATAAGGAAATGTCACCGCTGAAAGTACTTTATATGCAGTCGCTAAGTGGAATAATTGTGATTTTATGTTGTGCTGTGAAGGACTGTATAAACTATGCGGGCAGTGCATTATTTTATCGTCTCTGACTTGTGTCTGTGTGAAACATCTTTCAGATAATTATTCACAAAATGCTGGAGTAACTCAGCGGGTCAGGCAGCATCTCGGGAGAGAAGGAATGGGTGACGTTTCGGGTCGAGACCGTTCTTCAGACCCATTCCTTCTCTCCTGAGATGCTGCCTGACCTGCTGAGTTACTCCAGCATTTTGTGGATAAATACCTTCGATTTGTACCAGCATCTGCAGTTATTTTCTTACACTATCTTTCAGATAATTATTGTACGTGTTATTTGGATACGCAGGGTACAGAGATTCGGGTCTTGCGAGTTTGGTGAAATCCAGCACTTGCTTCATTTAAACGTCAGTTTCCTTAAAACCAAAAAGAAAGACAAAACTGAAAGGAATGTAATATCATTTGCGGACTTCAGACAAAGGAGTTTTGTCTCCTCAGTGTTTCTGGTCTGTGTCTGACAAGGATCATTAAGACAATGTTAGCCCGAAGGCTTATTAAAAGTTGCTCTATGCCGTTTCCATCTGCCAGGGCAGTTTTCATTCCAAACGCTCAGCTGTTAGGTATGCAATATTAATGCTGACCAGTTGAATCCAGCCCACAACAGGACTAATTGTAGTCTGGTGAATCAAGGGCTGGCCCCATCTGCATCGGTTTGAAATCTGTTGTAAGACTAACAAGAAAAAATGAATTCAGCTACCCAGCTGGTAATAGAAGCAGCTTTTTCCTTAATTAACTGTGCGGGACAAAAAAAAAAGTTTCCAACTCACAGCTTGTTGTGTGTCAAAGTTTCATTCAGCAATCACAAAAGCAAGATGGGGAAAAAATCGGCAATAGGTGGATTAATTTTAACAGCATCACGTCCAGTAAAAAAAAATATTTAACATTATTGACAGGACAAACTTACTTTTAATTATGTAATAAACTTATTTTTTTAATTAATACCGACAATGTGTAGAAGTTTCAAACTTTAAAGTTAGCAACTTAATGTCAGTTGGCCAATATTTTGTACTTTTAATTACATGGGCACGACTTTACTTCCAAACTATAAAATCTTAAGAACATAAAATTACTGAAGTTCTTAGAAAATAATGTACCGTCTTTTCTTTGACTGGATGGCAGGCAAAAACAAAAGCTTGTTACACATGGCAAAAATAAACCAAGCTAAACTAAAATGAGTACTTAAAATACTTCTTAACTTGCTGACTTTAGTATTTTCACCAAAGTATTATTTAATCGCTGTAAAAGTGATTGGTTTACTTAAAAGTATTCTTATGTTTGTATAATACTTAAATGAAAACAGATAAGAAGTTTTTAAAAGATTTTTCTTTCGAATCAAATCTTCGTAAATGAGTATTTTCACTCAGTTATAACGTTTATACTTTATCTTATAAAATTCTGTAAATTGAAGTTATGTTTACAGTAGAATCAATGAACTGCAGATGCTGGTTTACTTTTTAAAAAGACACAAAGTGCTGGATTAACTCAGCGGGTCAGGCAGCATCTCTGGAGGACATGGACAGATGACGCTTCGGGTCAATAGACAATAGGTGCAGGAGGAGGCCATTCGGCCCTTCGAGCCAGCGCCGCCATTCAATGTGATAATGGCTGATCATTCTCAATCAGTACCCCGTTCCTGCCTTCTCCCCATACCCCCTGACTCCGCTGTCCTTAAGAGCTCTATCTAGCTCTCTCTTGAATGCATTCAGAGAATTGGCCTCCACTGCCTTCTGAGGCAGAGAATTCCACAGATTCACAACTCTCTGACTGAAAAAGTTTTTCCTCATCTCAGTTCTAAATGACCGACCCCTTATTCTTAAACTGTGGCCCCTTGTTCTGGAACCTTGGGTCGAAACCCGAAACGTCACCTGTCCATGTTCTCCAGAGATGCTGCCTGACCCGCTGCGTTACTCCAGCACTCTGTGACTTGTGGTGTATGTAGTTTACAACTTGAGCTCGCTCTGTGCGGTTAAACTGGAGCTGACTGAAGTGCTGAAACATTGTTGGCCCTGCACTCAGCTGAGACTGGAGGGAGCTGTCCAGGGGAACTGTTCTGAAAAAAAATATTCTTCAAACGTTCACTGATATTTTAAAAGCAAATTTCACACAACCAGTGCTAAACTCCTACTTGAGTAGAAACGTTAATATAATTTAATGACGGGGCTGTAATTATTTTCATTTAAATTCATGACTCACCAGATTTGATCCCAGCTGTGATATTTCCCCCTGCTCTCTTTCTCTCCCTCTCTCCCTCTCTCCCTCTCCCTCTCTCCCTCTCTCCCTCTCTCCCTCTCCCCCTCTCTCCCTCTCTCCCCCTCTCCCCCTCTCCCCCTCTCCCCCTCTCTCCCTCTCTCTTCCCCTCTCTCTCACTCTCTCTCCCTCACTCTCTCTTCCCCTCTCTCTCCCTCTCACTCTCTCTTTTTATTTATCCGAGTTAAGAGCGTACCAAAGTTTTAACGATTGGAAAGGTGTCCTTTAGTCGAAGTTTCCCTCTGTGTGGGTTAACCTCACTGTGGTGTTTGCTAGGTTTTTTGTTTCTTTGTTGTGCTTTTAGAAATGGCAAACATGAACTGACCCACACAGAGCCTACTGATTGATTTCAGCCATAATGCATAACAAAAGAAGTGCGATGTATAATACTGCCTGGTGCTCAGAGATAAGAATTTAATAGAATTTTGGCAAGTGGATACTGCCTTGCAGAAGCTTAATATATGCATAACCTGGTAAAGTGAGATAGAAAATGGCATTTGAATGCAAATCTCAAATGATCTTAATGAATGGCTGCTGTCCCCTGTCTCTAATAAGGTTTGAAAGCAACAAAGGAAGTAGATTTGATAACCTAGGGCATCTGTCATATCCTGGACTGCTTATGGTGTTTCTAATAGGAATCCTAGGACTCTACCACATGCTCGCTTAGAGGAGGTAGGTTGACAGTGTGACACTGGCAATCTTTTGGTTCAAATCGTCAACCCGAAATAAGTAACCTTGCCGTACAAATTTCAACCGGCCTTGTTGTATGAGCCGTGCCTGCGTTTCAAGGGACTCGGTGGTCCTGAGGATATTTGGAAGTGCAGTTCCGTGAGGCTTAAATTTCAAGAGCCACCTTTTAGATGGTATACAGTAAATTCATTTCTCCTCATAGAGTAAACAGATATATTGCAACCCCAAGGGTTTCTGGGTAGTGTATTTACACAGAAAATGCATCAAGCCTTGCCTGCAATCTAACTAATGAGGTTGGTCATTAAGTAAATGACACCGAACCGTCAGTGGCTTAAGCAACACTGTGGAGTATCAAATATTTAATTCAGCCACCACATGTCTCCTGTTCCGCTGTATACTACCATGGCCCAGCCCCTGCTGTAGACTTCATTATTGCTTTCTGTGATGTCATCTCACCGAGCTGGACAATAGCTATGGGGAAAAGGTAAGTCAATATTAATGTTCTCTGGGTGACAAAGGAAGACAAAGCTGGTGTTCGGGGCCCTCTGTGGAAGTCTGATAAATATAACTGGAACTGCCAGCCCTGCCTGGTCGAGAGAAACAAATTGTTTAACTAGGGCAGCTTAGCGAGGGCTTAATTTACAGCCACGAGCAGCATATTGTTGGCTCCCCTCTCCCCTCTGAGCTCTGCCTGGCCACAGCTGATCTGCTTGTCAATAGAAGTCACTCCAGGTTGATTCTACATCACTTTCAGCCATCGCTGGCGAACCTCCTATTCCTGTTATCAATGTCTTCCGGCGAAGACGTTAATTTCTGGAAACACTAATTTGGGGTCAAAAGTTGGTCGGCGTACTCTCAAGTGTGGAACATGCAACGCAGTGCTGTTCTGACTAAGCAGCTTGTATTGTGTGTCTTGTTTGAACTATCAGGCTTTTGACGGCACTAAGACAGGGAGGAATGGAAATGAGGGGAGATACGTAGACGCAGAATCAAAGGTGACTGTTTCACGTTCTGTCGGTGGAAGTCTTCTGCGTTTGATAGATCAGCTCTCTCAATAAAACAATTTTTTTTTTCAAAAGAAAACGAGAGCGCTGGTGGATTAAATAACCCTTTAGTTCCATTGTTGATTTTGCCTCTACTTTTACAAAACTCATTCCGTGCAATGGTGGCAGGAAAGTAACGTCTAACAATAATAGATCCACTTCAAAAAAAAAATACTCCTTAGAAATTTGGTTTAGATATGGAAAAAATATCAATGTAATTATGCCAGAATGTAATTTAGACCCTTGCTTTAAAATTACCATATTTCTTACTAAATTATAGTCTAACACAATTTTTTACTTAACTTCTGAAATGTTATTTGGCCCCTTAAAGTTTTTTTTTACACATGAACTTTAAATAACGTTTCATTCATGCTAGTAAACTGTGATGCATATTCTTTTAAGTATGGGATCTTATAGAAACTTACAAAATTCTTAAGGGGTTGGACAGGCTAGATGCAGGAAGATTGTTCCCGATGTTGGGGAAGTCCAGAACAAGGGGTCACAGTTTAAGGATAAGGGGGAAGCCTTTTAGGACCGAGATGAGAAAGTATTTTTTCACACAGAAGATAGTTGAGGCCAGTTCATTGGCTATATTTAAGAGAGAGTTGGATGTGGCCCTTGTAGCTAAAGGGATCAGGGGGTATGGAGAGAAGGCAGGTACGGGATACTGAGTTGGATGATCAGCCATGATCATATTGAATGGCGGTGCAGGCTCGAAGGGCCGAATGGCCTATTCCTGCACCTATTTTCTATGTTTCTATGTAATACATTGTCAATAACACTGCAGAAGAAAAAAACTATTGTAAAGTCCATGAATTTCACCATTGGCACAATTGGACAGTTGCCGGTTTTGAAAAATCAGAGATTTCATGTGCAATAGTACTTTATTGCTAGATTGGGTCTTTTAGTTGCTCTTTGTGTTTTGGTTCAAAGCAATTTGGCAAGGTGTTGATAATGCTGCCAGGTAATTTGATGTAGATGTACTCCAAGACTGACTCGGGACTGATTTGTTCAGGAAGGAACTGCAGATGCTGGTTTAAACCGAAGATAGACACAAAATGCTGGAGTAACTCAGCAGGACAGGCAGCATCATCTCTGAGAGAAGGAAGGGGTGACGTTTTAAAGGGTCTCGACCCCGAAATGTCACCCATTCCTTCTCTCCAGAGATGCTGCCTGTCCCACAGAGTTCCTCCAGCATTTTGTGTCTGGCACTGATTTGTTTGCCTAGTTTGTGGGAGAGTGCTGATCTCAATCATTGATTACACAGCGACGGAAGCAGGTGACTTGCTAGTAAAGGCCTGGAAAAAAAGCAATTAGCGGGTGAGAAAAGAACAGCTGTTTGAACCAGCTATTTTCTTGTTTTCCGGTGATCGTTGGTCACCAATCGGTTAAAAAATAAGTACTTATCCTCGAGAAACAAATCCTATCATTGCTGTAAAGAAACCCCATCATTCAGTGTTAGTTGCCTGGGAATTCTGTATATTAAAATCAAAGAAATTGCTTTCTAAATCCACTTAATTTGTGAGTTTGCTTGAAGGAAGTTTCAGTCTTTGTGTCGAAATCCTTTCTAAAACCTTTATTTACAACAAAATGTTACTGTTTTAACAATTGCCCATCTCTAGCTGGATGCTGGTGTTTAAAAGAAACAGAGGTTTTATGTCCATTAGTACATTATTGCTAAACACACAATGGGTTGTGTGCAGAATATCTTTCACGGTGGTGTGGAAGTCTTGCCCCGTTCACTTTGAGAAAACAAACGTGTGGTGAAGTTTTATCATCGTACCGCAAGAGACGTGTTCCTTCACTTCTGATCTGAAATATTAACTAAACTCCGGCTGCAGAATAAAATTTGAGTCCAGACGCAGGCATTAGACGTGTTTTACTGTACATCTCCTGCCAGCTATAAAGAGGCCATTTACATTTGTGGGGGAAGAATCACATGGTCTCTGTAAGTGCAGTCAGCAGGAAGCCTTTGTTTAACCTCACCACAGTTGTCACATTTCAAATTGAAATATGCATTACATGCGAAGGGACACAAAGGCTTCATTTTTAAACGTGCACGCAACTGGATATTTTTAATTTGATCAAATGATTTCAACATTAATGTTCGTGAGTAAAAAACTTTATATAGACTACAACTTCCCCAGTCAACTCAAGTAACCCTCTCTCTCTCCCTCTCGGAATCAAGGGAGATGGGGTATGGGGAGAAAGCAGGAATGGGGTGCTGGTTGTAGACGATCAGCCATGATCATATTGAATGGCGGTGCTGGCTCAAAGGGCCGAATGGCCTCCTGCTGCGCCCATTTTCTATGTTTCTCTCCATTCGTCCCCAGACTAGTTTAACTGTCCTCCTGATTAAATTTTACTGATTGTGCGCCTCGTTGTCAACTTCCCCTCAGCCAACAGTGATCCAATCTTCATTTTCCTTGATCTGCATCCTCATTGATCTGTCGTTTCCACACCTTACCCCTCCTTATCTCTATGTCTACAGCTCCCCTGACTCTCAGTCTGAAGAAGGGTCTTGACCCGAGACGCCACCCATTCCCTCTCTTCAGAGATGCTGCCTGTCCCGCTGAGTTACTCCAGCATTTTGTGTCTATGTTAACCAAAACTTTTATAAACATTGACCACACGGGCAACCCTGCCCAAAGGGTAAACGTGGCAATAAAGTGAACTATTCCGGTCGCGTATTTTAAAAAGGCTTAATTTGATAGATTTTCTTTGCATTAAAGCTGATCAGAATAAGCGAATTTTCATCAGTCTGAAGAAGGGTCTCGACCCGAAACGTCACCCATTCCTTCTCTCCCGAGATGCTGCCTGACCTGCTGAGTTACTCTAGCATTTTGTGAATAAATACCTTCGATTTGTACCAGCATCTGCAGTTATTTTCTTATACAGAGTAAGCGAATTGAAACATTCTGTGTGCTGCTGTTCTATCTGACTGAGCAATACCAACAACCAATTTAATCCAACTTAAATGTTGGCATAGTGTTGATTATTTCAATTTAATGCTGTATACGTTACAGCCAGTGCCACAGCTCAAGTGAAATCAAGTTGCAGTCGTTCACTGTTTGCAACAAGGATTTTATAGACAGTCGCAAAGTTGTGAAAATCTTACTTCCAATATTAACAAGCAAAAATTAATTGTTTGTAGCTCAATGCCTTGTTCACTAAATTTCTGCCAAATTATCAGCAGCAGCTTTCTGCTGCCAATGTAAATTATGTTTGACTGTAATAATCAGGAGGCAATATTTTTAAAAACTAGATGTAATGAAAAGATGAAATCAAGTATTTCTCCCATCTATAACGTCCAGTAACTTACCATTAAACAAGAAAACGTAGGCTTTGTAACGTATTTCTTTGTACAGTTTATAAACACTGAATGAGGTTGTAGTGTGAGTTTCTGGAGGACATGGATAGGTGACGTTTCTGGTCGGAATCCTTCTTAAAGCTCTTCAAGAAGTCTCAACAACGTCTTCAAGAACTTCCTGAGTGGAGTTCTTCGGGAATTATCTGCTCAAGTTCAAAGATAAACACAAAGTGCTGGAATAACTCAGCGGGTCAGGCAGCGTCTCTGGAGAACATGGGCAGGTGACGTTTCACGTCGGGACCCTTCCTCAGACTTCAGACCTTCTTCAGAAGGGTCTCGACCCAAAACGTCACCCATCCCTTCTTTCCAGGGATGCTGCCTGTCCCGTTGAGTTACTCCAGCTTTTTGTGTCTACCTTAGGACCTGCTTCAGTGTGTTTAAGCAAAGTGCAGTTGGTTCATTCCTTCCATCCCTACAGTGTAGATCGAAACATGCCAAACCTTTAGACACGGAGACGGTACAATGCATGGATGTAACCATACTGATCTGTGAATGGTAATTAGTGGTATATCATTGCATTATTATGCCAATGCGAATATTAGTCAGGAAATTCTAATGGTTTCAGATGCATGTAGCAGACAGCTGTTACATTGGGCCCTTCAGCATGGCTTCAAGTGAAGGACTGTCCACTCTGGATTTCAGCTATAATCTAAAATGGGTTATTGATTGACTGAAAGATACAGCATGGAAACAGGCCCTTCGGCCCACCAAGTCCACACTGACCATCGATAGCCCGTTCACACCAGTTCTATGTTATCCCAGTTTTTCATCCACTCCCTACACACTAGGGGGCAATTTACAGTGGGCCATTTAACCTACAAACCCGCACGTCTTTGGGATGTGGGAGGAAAACCACATGGTCAAAGCGTGAACGAGCAAACTCCACGCAGACAGCACCTGAGGTCAGGATTGAAGCGGACTTCTCTAACTCTGTGAGGCAACGTCTCTACAAGATGTACCACTGGGTCTCCCCTTGCTGTTAACATGCCCCTTTATGTTCTGTGCATGAGACAAGGGCAGAGAGAGGAGTGGAGGCTGGAGAATGGAGATGGGAGCTGGGGTCAGTTTGCCACCAAAGTAGGTTCTTGAGTTACTAGAGTAACTCAGCAGGTCAGGCAGCATCTCTGGAGAACATGGATAGGTGACGTTTCACAGAGTGCTGGAGTAACTCAGCGGGTCAGGCAGCATCTCTAGAGAACATGGATAGGTGACGTTTCACAGAGTGCTGGAGTAACTCAGCGGGTCTGGCAGCATCTCTGGAGAACATGGATAGGTGACATCTTGAGTCAGGATCCTTCTTAAGTTCTCATTATGAACTTCTCAACAACTTCCTGAAGAAGCTCTTGAGGGGAGTTCTTGGGGAATGACCGGAGACGGAAGGGACACTTCCATCAATGATCAGAGCTGGGGGTGAGGAAGCAGGAACTAGGGCATGGTGTGCAGAGAATATTCACCAGTCATTGGAGGCTGGGGACAACCTCCAGTAGGGAACCTTCTGGAAGAATCGGGGCTCGGCATTGGCTTGACCAAGGGCCGGGAGGGGTGGAGATGTGAGCCTTCAACGCTAATCTCTCGGAACGCTGAGTTCAGATGGAGAGAATGGTTGGTGGAAGGGATTGTGGCTTCAGAACATCAGAGGTGGCAAAGCTGTAGAATGTCTCAGGATAGGACAGGTCTTGGGAGATCAAAGCCTTGGAGTGATACAGTGTGGAAACAGGCTGTTTTTCCCCATTTGTCCATGCCGACCAACATGCCCCATCTGCACTAGTCCCACCTGCCTGCATTTGGTCCATATACCTGTCTAAATGCGTCTGTTGATTGGTCATCGGAGCATAGAACAGTACAGGAAAGGAACAGGCTCTTCGGCCCACGATGTCCGTGCTGGACAGGATGGAGGGAAGTAAGTGGCAGCAGGGTATTGGAGAGTTGGAGGGGGGTGGGGGACTTGCCTTGTTTGGCCAGGGAGTCAGAACTGTGTTGACAGGGAGCAGGGGATTGAAATGCAAATCAGGGACTACAGACGTGTGATGCGGTCCGCTCCTGCAGCAGTAAAACAATCGATGATGGGTGCCGTAGGAACAACCTGGTCTTGGTTCCCACATGAAGGTTTCACAAGCAGAGCAGTGCCTGGTTGAGTTACTGGAATGATATGAAGTGACCCGGAAGTAACTGTTATTGTGTTCCACTTAGGGAAAAATCAATTTTCAATTGCATAACCCTGCAAACAAAAACAGCAATAGGCTTTCAAATTTCAATGCCCAAAATACAACTCACACACATACACTTTGAAGATGCACCATGCCATCTCATTTACGCTTACTGCTGAGAATGGATACTTAACGAAAGCACTTTTTACGTGTGTTGTTTTTGGTTTATAATTGTCACATGTGAACAGCTTTGTTTCGCGTGCTATGTTATACAAAACCCTGCCTGATTGTTTCCCAGGCGTATTTTTATTCATTGATCTTGGGAGAAATCGAGGGAGTGAATTATCTTCCTGATATCTGACTGGTATCCGCACAAGATGTAAAACGATCACCAAAGAAGCTGAAGTTAGTTTCACTGTTGTTGGTGGTGTACAAGGGAGCTACTGCATCGGCTGTGATCTGTTCCTCCCCTGTGTGTTCAGGAAGAGAAACAGATGGAGTTGTAGTCAAGTCTGCTGCTATACCCAGGAAATTAACCGTATGCAGAGATCTCTGGATAAGTGCTTTACCCTGGCAGGGAAAGAGAGCAAAGTTTGTGGAGACTTTCACGTGGGGAAGTGAGGGTGGAAAAAGAAACGTCTGATCATTTATAGACACAATACAGTTCATTAAACATAAGTACGCTCCAATTTCCAACCAACTGGATTGCTTATGTGGAAATATCATTCATTATTACTAACAAATCCGTTTGCACAAGGGATAGCTTGTTGTAAATGCCAGGATATATATTCTAGATGTGGGCTTTCTTTCAAACAAATGAAAGATGACTGCTGACTGAGGTCATTGCGATAGTTTAAGCAAGGGGAAAGATTGACAATTTTGTTGCTTAAGGCCATACACTCTTCCCTGGCAGTTGTCAAATAAACAAATTGAACCTTAAAAAAGAAATGTGCGTTATCCATAACACACGTGTCATTCCTTTCTAAATAAACGGAACGGTTTTAAGTTAGTGTAAATTAACAGAATTAAATTAGAAAAGCACCAAAATCAAATTGGTTGTCAAGAGATGGTAAACGATGAAGAATTGCCTAAAGTTAAAAAATGAAATTTGATGGCATTTATTTCTTAGTATTAGCATGGAATGAGGGAACATAAACTCGCAAGCATAAGTGGAAAATACTAAATTGACCACGCAGTCAAACTTTAATTCCTCGTTAAATCTTTGATTACTATTAGTCTATCAAATTGCTCTTTATCCAATTATTCACAAAATGCTGGAGTAACTCAGCAGGTCAGGCAGCATCTCGGGAGAGAAGGAATGGGTGACGTTTCGGGTCGAGACCCTTCTTCAGACCCTTCTTCAGGGTCTTTCGGGTCTGAAGAAGGGTCTCGACCCGAAACGTCACCCATTCCTTCTCTCCCGAGATGCTGCCTGACCTGCTGAGTTACTCCAGCATTTTGTGAATAAATCGATTTGTACCAGCATCTGCAGTTATTTTCTTATGCTCTTTATCCAATGTCAGGAATACTTTTAAAATTAGAAAATTCCTAAAATATGGAATTCCTATTCCTAAAATAGAAAACTGATGACGAATGTTTTGTACTGATTTCACAAAGAAACTAATTATTTTGGTTCAGTCTAACATGAATGGTAATCTTCTCTAAGGCTCGGGAGATGGCAGGAACGGGGTACTGATTGTGAATGATCAGCCATGATCACATTGAATGGCAGTGCTGGCTCGATGGGCCGAATGGCCTCCTCCTGCACCTATTGTCTATTGAACTAGTCCTATGTAGGTGGGAGTGCAGTGCTCTGTTTCAAGAATTGTTAAGTCCCTCTCAACAAGCTTTATAAATGCCGGGTTAGATGCTGATTTTAATTTAATTCTGTATGACTTTATTTGCAATTTTCCTGATTATGTATTCATCCAATAACAAGGTTTCCCCCCCCCTGTTTATAATTGCAAAGATATAGATTACACTAATTCGAGATTTTGTAATATGAAGTCAAGCTACTGTCTAGTTGAGTTTAGTTTATTGTCACGTGTACCGAGGTACCTTGAAAACGTTTTGTTGCGTACTATCCAGTCAACAGAAAGACAATACATGATTACAATCGAGCCATTCACAGTGTTCAGAGACATGACAAGGGAATAACGTTTAGTGCAAGATAAAGCCAGCAAAGTCCGATGAAAGATAGTCCGTGGGTCACCAAAGAGGAAGCTAGCAGTTCAGCTCTGCTCTCTGGTTGTGATAGGATGATTCAGTTGCCTGATAACAGCCGGGAAGAAACTGCCCCTGAATCTGGAGGTGTGTGTTTTCACACTTCTGTACCGTTGATATCTGAGCTATATAATGCAGGATTATCGCAATAGTAGGACTGCCTTGTTGATACACTTCAACATTGGATCGTATTTAGAATGTCGAGAAAAACTATTAAAAATATTGGTCATTATTTTTTGAACAGCTACTGGGATCGAGGGCGAGCTGGCCAACTCGATACAAAATTGGCTTGAAGGTGGGTTACAGAGAGTGGTGGTAATGGGCTGTATTTTAGACTGGAGGTCTGTATCGAATGGGCTACCACGGGGATCAATGCTGGGTCCACAGTTGTTCTTTATTTATATTAAACATTTTAGAATGTACAGGGCATGGTTAGTGAGTTTGCAGAAGATTGATGAGATAAATGCTGGAGTAACTCAGCGGGTCAGGCAGCATCTCTGGAGAACACGGATAGGTGACGTTTCACAGAGTGCTGGAGTAACTCAGCGGGTCAGGCAGCATCCCTGGAGAACATGGATAGGTGACCTTTCAGTCTGAAGAAGGATCCAGACCAGAAATGAGCAGTTTGAAGATTGGTCCCAACCTGAAACGTCACCTATCCATGCTCTCCAGAGATGCTGCCTGAGCCGCTGAGTTAGTCCGGCACTTTCTGAACTTCTATGGACTGCCTTTGATTGTACTCAGGAGTTTTGGGTTTTTATTTTGCACTAATATTGAGGTTAAAAATTTATTGGATTTTTGCTTATCATATATTATCTATGTGTATTGTGTTTACAGATCTGTTATGTTGCTACGTGTAAGAATGTCATTGTTCCTTTGTTTAGGAAAAAAAACTGCAGATGCTGGTCTAAATCGAAGGTAGACGCAAAATGCTGGAGTAACTCAGGGGGTCAGGCAGCATCTCTGGAGAGAAGGAATGGGTGATGTTTCAGGTCGAGACCCTCTTCAGACTGATGTCAGGGGAGGGGGCGGGACTTTGTCCCGAGATGCTGCCTGACCTGCTGAGTTACTCCAGCATTTTGTGTCTATTGTTCCTTTGTTGGTAACTAAGGCAATTAAACACTTGACTTTCTTGATGCCTTTAGCATCCTGTCGATGTAGGCTTAGGTGGGACACCTTGGTCAGCATGGATGAGTTGGGCGGAAGGGCCTGTTTGCCTGCTGTATGACTATCCCTACACCAATTCCTCAAATGTCCTAGCAGTAAGGTTATTGATAGTCTGAGCTGTTAAATTGCTTCATTTCAGCTTGCTAAATTCCATGAATGATCCTAAAACTTCCGTGCTTCTAACTATTCTTGATTCAAGATAGTTTGCCTCATTGCAAGCTGGAGTAAAATATTCCGCGATACATTTCTCAGCAGTTTATATTTCTGTGTCTGAAGTCTCTTGATGTATTTCTGGACAAACACTAAACTGTCCAAACTAAAAGGTCAGATGTAATCTGTACACTGCAACCAAACAACCAGCCTTTAGAGTTAGATGTCCATGATTTATAATGTGTCTACGTTGAAGGCTGTAGTTATCTAGAAAAGAATAATGGCGCAGTGGGTAGTGCTGCTGCCTCACAGCGCCAGAGACCCGCGTTCAATCCTGACATCAGTTGCTGTCTGTGTGGAGTTTGCACGTTCTTCCCTGTGACCGCGTGGGTTTCCTCCAGGTACTCCCGTTTCAATAGACAATAGACAATAGACAATAGGTGCAGGAGGAGGCCATTCGGCCCTTCGAGCCAGCACCGCCATTCAATGTGATCATGGCTGATCATTCTCAATCAGTACCGCGTTCCTACCTTCTCCCCATACCCCCTGACTCCGCTATCCTCGAGAGCTCTATCTAGCTCTCTCTTGAATGCATTCAGAGAATTGGCCTCCACTGCCTTCTGAGGCAGAGAATTCCACAGATTCACAACTCTCTGACTGAAAAAGTTTTTCCTCATCTCAGTTCTAAATCCTCCCACATCCCAAAGACGGGCGGGTTTGTGGGTTAATTGGTCCTCTATAAGTTACCCCCATTGTGCAGGGAGTGGATGAGAAAGTAGGATAACATGGAACTAGTGTGAGTCGGTGATAGATGGTCGGTGTGGACTCGGCGGGCCGAAGGGACCTGTTTCCACACTGTATCAATGAATTCAGCCAGGATTGACCAGAGTCAGTGTGGATTGGTGAACAGGAAATCATATTTCACTAATCTACTGTAGTTTCTTTCTAGGTTGCAAGATATGTATTAGATTAGACATGGGCCACCATTTGGTGAGGTGCACTTGGATTTTCAGAAGGCTTTTGGTAAAGCTCCACACAGTAGGTTATTAACAATGTTATAACATATAGAAATGGAGATAATATACGGTATAATAATTGGTGAATAATGTACTGGAGCACTGGAATTAGAGAGGATATACTGGGTAATATATTCCTCAAATGTCCTAGCAGAAAACCTTTTCAGTCAGAGAGTTGTGAATCTGTGGAATTCTCTGCCTCAGAGGGCAGTGGAGGCCAATTCTCTGAATGCATTCAAGAGAGAGCTAGATAGAGCTCTTAAGGATAGCGGAGTCAGGGGGTATGGGGAGAAGGCAGGAACGGGGTACTGATTGAGAATGATCAGCCATGATCACATTGAATGGCGGTGCGTACAGGCTCGAAGGGCCGAATGGCCTCCTCCTGCACCTATTGTCTATTGTCTATATTGAGACTGCTTGAAACAAAGTGTGGGATACACAGGAGTTTCTCAGTGTGGAGGCTGTAATGACCAGAACACCACAACTTGCTGTTCACAATCTAGATCAACAATTTATTTAAGAGTAACAAACGGCGTATGTCCAAGTTCATGGGTACTAAACCAGGAGTGATTGCAATGGGGAATAAAGATGTGTGGAAACTGAAGCTTAGAGTCAAGAGTGTTTAATTGTTGTATGTACCGATAACAGACCGATGGCATTGTTATTTGTGGCAGCTTGGCAGGTCTATAGCACAGATCCATAAGGCCGTGAGCAAAAAGAAAGTTCAACACATTTTAAAGAAACAATCTTATTGCAAAACAAAACAGAAGCCTGATGAATTGAATTGAATTGAATGGAATACGTTTTAATGGCCAAGTATGTACACATACAAGGAATGTGCCTTGGTGCTCCGCTCACAAGTAACAACACGGACATACAGTAAACAATTAAGAATAAAACAGTAAAACATTAAGACTAAAACATTATAGTTTAAACATGTGAATGAAATAAAATGCTGGAGCAAAAGGAGGCTGCAGAGTTTTGACTTTTTGTCGCTAGTGCAACTAAGACAGTTTGCAGTTGGCGGCTTAGTTGGTGTTTGTAGAGTTCAAGAGCCTGGTGGTTGTTGGGAAGATGCTGTTCCTCAACCCGGAGGTCACGGGTTTCAGACTCTACATTCTTCCCGAAGGCAGGAGTGACGTGAGCGTGTGGCCACGGTGGCGCGAGTCCTTGTTGATTCTGGCTGTGGTTTTGAGGCAGCGCCTCCTGTAGATCCCTTTGATGGTGGGGAGGTCGGTATCCGCGATGGACCGAGCAGCTTTGTGGAATCTCTATCGCTCCTGGGCGTTCCTGTTGCCAAACCAGGCCGGGATGCAACCAGCCAATGTGCTCTCCATCGCTTCCAGAAGATGCCGTCAATCTGAGGGAGGGAATGGCCAGTTGGAGAGCAGTGTGATAAACTATAAGATCCCACACCTCAGCACACAAAACAAAGCAGCAGAGTGTACTTTAAATGGTGAAAGATCGGGAAATGTTGATAATTCAAAGGTACCTACTGTACATCATAGAAACATAGAAACATAGAAAATAGGTGCAGGAGTAGGCCATTCGGCCCTTCGAGCCTGTACGCACCGCCATTCAATATGATCATGGCCGATCATCCAGCTCAGTAACCTGTACCTGCCTTCTCTCCGTACCCACTGATCCCTTTAGCCACAAGGGCCACATCTAACTCCCTCTTAAATATAGCCAATGAACTGGCCTCAACTACCTTCTGTGGCAGAGAATTCCACAGACTCACCACTCTCTGTGTGAAGAAATGTTTTCTCATCTCGGTCCTAAAAGACTTCCCCCTTATCCTTAAACTGTGACCCCTGGTTCTGGACTCCCCCAACATCGGGAACAATCTTCCCGCATCTAGCCTCTCCAACCCCTTAAGAATTTTATATGTTTCTATAAGATCCCCCCTCAGTCTTCTAAATTCCAGCGAGTACAAGCCTACAGCACTGGACTGGAATGTACACCACTGGACTGTGGAATTCTCTGCCACAGAAGGCAGAAGAGGCCAATTGACTGGATGAATTTAAAAGAGAGTTAGATAGAGCCCTAGGGGCTAGCGGAATCAAGGGATATGGGGAGAAGGCAGGCACGGGTTACTGATTGTGGACGATCAGCCATGATCACAATGAATGGCGGTGCTGGCTCGAAGGGCCAAATGGCCTCCTCCTGCACCTATTGTCTATGTTTCTGTGTTTCTATACGTGACTCACACCACCCTGGCCACGCTTTCATTTCACTCCTACCCTCAGGACGAAGGTACAGGAGCCTGAAAACCATGACCTCCAGGATCAGGAACAGTTTCTTCCACAGAGTATCAGGCAATTGAACACTCCACAATGCTGACCTCAACTATGAATTATGGACTGCCTTTGGCCGCACCAAGGGACTGCAGAGTTATTCTTTGAACTAGTTTTGGGGTTATCAGTTTATTGAATTTTTAACAATAGTATATTGTGTCCATGTGTCCGTTGTGTTTGCAGGCCTGTTATGCTGCTGCAAATAGGCATTTCATTGTCAGTAGATATGAGAATTAAACACACTTGACTCTTCGTGTAAGAAGCAACTGCAGATGCTGGCTTACACTGAAGATGGACACAAAGTGCAGGATTAACTCAGCCGGTCAGGCAGCATCTCTGGAGGAAATAGGGATGGGCGATGTTTTGGGTCGAGACCCCTCTTCAGGCTGGAGGGTCCCGACCCGAAATGTCAACCGTTCCTTCTTGTCCAGAGATGCTGCCTGACCCGCTGAGTTCCTCCAGCACTTAATCTGAGGAAAGACATTCTTGCCATAGAGGGAGTACAGAGAAGGTTCACCAGATTGATTCCTGGGATGGCAGGACTTTCATATGAAGAAAGACTGGATAGACTGGGCTTGTACTCGCTGGAATTTAGAAGACTGAGGGGGGATCTTATAGAAACATATAAAATTCTTAAGGGGTTGGAGAGGCTAGATGCGGGAAGATTGTTCCCGATGTTGGGGAAGTCCAGAACAAGGGGTCACAGTTTAAGGATAAGGGGGAAGTCTTTTAGGACCGAGATGAGAAAGTTTTTTTTCACACAGAGATTGGTGAATCTGCGGAATTCTCTGCCACAGAAGGTAGTTGAGGCCAGTTCATTGGCTATATTTAAGAGGGAGTTAGATGTGGCCCTTGTGGCTAAAGGGATCAGGGGGTATGGAGGGAATGCAGGTACGGGATACTGAGTTGGATGATCAGCCATGATCATATTGAATGGCGGTGCAGGCTCGAAGGGCCGAATGGCCTACTCCTGCACCTATTTTCTATGTTTCTATGTTTCTATGTCCCCCGTTCCTTCTTCTCCAGAGATGCTGCCTGACCCCCCTGAGTTCCTCCAGCACTTTGTGTCTACCTTTGACCCTCCTGACCTTGAATGAGGGGCAGAGCTAATCCTAAAACTCTTCAGTTCAAGTTTTTCTTAATATGTGTACCATTTTATTTGAAAGTTAATTGTGGGTAGAGGGGAAGCAGAGGAGTGGCGTTTACGAGCGATAGTCAAATGATGAGAGTAAGTTACTAGTAAATGTTATTGCTTGATATGGATTTAAAATGCTATTTCAATCATTTGTACAATGAGCTGGAAGAATAATTAAAAAGAGATGAGTGATCTCATTAATATTATGCAGGAGCTGTCGGGGAACAGATGTGGCATTGATGGCCAAATAGCTAGTTTGCATTTTACTCACCATACACACACACACTGCGTTCCCCTCTCACCAACCTTGGCAGCTTTTCAAAATGTGTTCAAGTTGACTATAAATCGTCCGCAGGGCAGTTACCGAGTGCTTCTTTTATAGGGCAGAGAATAAGCTTGTTCTACCTTCAATCGCAGAAAATGAATTTAGAGGTGAGCTGTTAACATAGAAACATAGAAACATAGAAAATAGGTGCAGGAGTAGGCCATTCGGCCCTTCGAGCCTGCACCACCATTCAATATGATCATGGCTGATCATCCAACTCAGTATCCCGTACCTGCCTTCTCTCCATACCCCCTGATCCCTTTAGCCACAAGGGCCACATCTAACTCCCTCTTAAATATAGCCAATGAACTGGCCTCAACTACCCTCTGCGGCAGATGCTTAGACATTGCGGTCCACCCCACTGTGTCTGGGCCGGGGTTGAGGGGGTTCATTCGAGACACTGGGGTACGCGATCCCCAGGCATGTAGATAAATACTTCATCCATTCAGCAGGTCGCTGAGTCCAGCTAGACTGCACCGTTCCATGGCTGTTCCATTGATGGTGTCTGCCTCCAGGCAAACACATTGCAATGGACTCACAAGGAACTGCAGATGCCAGAATCTCAAGCAAAACACAAAAGTGCTGGAGGAAATCAGCAGGTCAGGCAGCATCTGTGGAGGGAATGGACAGTTTAGTTTAGAGATACAGCTCATTGATCACCCATTTGTAACGTATAAGATTATTAAGGGGTTTGACACGTTAGAGGCAGGAAACATGTTCCCAATGTTGGGGGAGTCCAGAACAAGGGGCCACAGTTTAAGAATAAGGGGTAGGCCAATTAGAACTGAGATGAGGAAAAACTTTTTCAGTCAGAGAGTTGTAAATCTGTGGAATTCTCTGCCTCAGAAGGCAGTGGAGGCCAATTCTCTGAATGCATTCAAGAGAGAGCTAGATAGAGTTGTTAATGATAGCGGAGTCAGGGAGTATGGGGAGAAGGCAGGAACGGGGTACTGATTGAGAATGATCAGCCATGATCACATTGAATGGCGGTGCTGGCTCGAAGGGCCGAATGGCTTCCTCCTGCACCTATTGTCTATTGTCATTCACACTAGGTTAGTTTAGTTTAGTTTATTGTCACGTGTGCCGAGGTGCAGTGAAAAGCTTTTTGTTGTGTGCTAACCAGTCAGCGGAAAGGCAATATATGATTACAATCAATCCATTTACAGTGTATAGATACATGGTCAGGGAATAACAATTAGTGAAAGGTCAAGCCAGCAAAGCCCGGTCAAGGATGGTCCGTGGGACATCAAAGAGGTAGATAGTAGTTCAGCAGGTAAATAACTGCAGATGCTGGTACAAATCGAAGGTATTTATTCACAAAATGCTGGAGTAACTCGACGGGTCACGCAGCATCTAGGAGAGAGGGAATGGGTGACGTTTCGGGTCGAGACTCTTCTTTAGACTGAAGACTAGTAGTTCAGCACTGCTCTGGTAGTCCCACTTTCTCATCCACTCCGCACACACCAGGGGCAAACAGCTAGTTTGCATTTTATTCAATACACACACACACACACACACACACACACACACACACACACACACACACACACACACACACACACACCAGGGGCAAACAGCTAGTTTGCATTTTATTCACACACACACACACACACACACACACACACACACACACACACACACACACACACACACATACACACACACACCAGGGGCAAACAGCTAGTTTGCATTTTATACACACACACACACACACACACACATACACACACACATCACACACACCAGGGGCAAACAGCTAGTTTGCATTTTATTCACACACACACACACTGCGTTCCCCTCTCACCAACCTTGGCAGCTTTTCAAAATGTGTTGAAGTTGACAATAAATCGTCTGCTGGGCTGACGATCGGCCAGCTCTCCTTTTATAGGGCAGAGAATAATCTTGTTCTATCTTCAATCACAGAAAATGAATTTAGAGGTGAGTTGCTGAATCAGACCTGGACTAACGGCAGCACTGAGAAGCTGGACACGTGCAGCAGTCCCAGCAACCTCCACAACAAACACTCCAAGGTGACTAAAAAAATGGTATTGTACTGCATCTAATTGTACTGCACTGTCACCACCCCCCACCTCCCCCCCCCCCCCCCCCCCCCCACTGACTGTATGTTTTGCATTTGTATTGTACAGTGGCCCACGGAGGCACTCTGTTTCCTCCCATTCGTTGCATGATCCGGAAGGAGTAGAATGACAAATAAACTGACTATTACTATTACCATTAAAGACCTCTCCTCTCTCTCTCACTGATGTATATTTGCTGAGGTAATACTGTACACCGTTCGATTTCCAGAACGCAAATCGACATCTAAACATTATAAATGTGACAAAGTGCAGCATGTGCATTGCTTATAATATGCTCAACAAAATCTGCTTTGCACATCTATCAAATTTGTAAAATGGAGACACAAGGAACTGCAGATTCTGGTTTGCATTTAAAGACACAAAGTGCTGGAGTAACTCAGCGGGTCAGCTGCATCTGTGGCGAGCATGGATAGGCGACTTTTCGGGCTGGGTCTAAAGAATAGTCGCCACCCAAAATGGCCTATCCATGTTCAAAATAAAGAACTGCAGAAGCAGCTTTACACAAAAAAGACACAAAGTGCTGGAGTAACTCAGCAGGTCAGGCAGCATCTATGGAGAACATGGATAGGTGACATTTCAGGTCTTCAGACTGATTACGATGTGTGAGGAGGATGCTACTTTGAAAAAGTTCCCATCCTCTATCTCCCCCCACAGTCTGAAGAAAGGTCCCAACCCGAAACTATCCATGTTCTCCAGAGATGCTGCCTGACCCGCTGAGTTACTCCAGCACTCTGTGAAACATCACCTATCCATGTTCTCCACAGATGCTGCCTGACCCGCTGAGTTACTCCAGCACTCTGTGAAACGTCACCTATCCATGTTCTCCAGAGATGCTGCCTGACCCGCTGAGTTACTCCAGCACTCTGTGAAACGTCACCTATCCATGTTCTCCACAGATGCTGCCTGACCCGCTGAGTTACTCCAGTACTCTGTGAAACGTCACCTATCCATGTTCTCCAGAGATGCTGCCTGACCCGCTGAGTTACTCCAGAACTCTGTGTTTTCATTTAAGATCCTATTGTCCTTACTTTAATTAATGTGTTATTTCCCATGATCATTTTAATTTTTAATTTTATCTTCATTCTTTCGGCCGCTCAAAGCAGAAATCGCAATTGATTATTTCGTTAAATTGGCAGCTTTAAGATATAAGACGATTTATAAGGGGATGATGCAGCTTTAAAACAATAACTCGCTTCTGGCAATGTGTGAGAATTTTTTTTTAAACCATAAAGTGTCCATCCACAGAAGTCTGTGGCTTCAAATTACTGATGCTGTGTACATGCAAACATTTATGATCTCGAGTGGTTTAATATGACCATTTATTACAAATCTTCTCGGCCTCATTCTGTTAAAATGCAGCTTGTGCAGCATATTACCTATACTTGACATCCCAATATATATTTAAATTTTGTTAGTCTTGTGTATTGCACATTAGAATTTTACATGGCAACCATTTTAATAATTTACTTGCTTAAAGCAGCAATTGTGGCCTCACAGTATAAACAATTTGCATTGGGTGCCAAATTTCACACGCGCGTGAATAAAATGTTTAAAAGTCGTTTAGCTGAAATTACGGATCTGCAATGAAAAATAATTGTGTTGGAAAAAAAAGTCTCTCTGTGCTGATCAATATGCTGAAGAGTTGTATTTTGAACCACTAATAACTGGAGTTGCAGCTTACACACACACCTGCAACACATGGAAACCATTCTACCAATGGGAATTTACACTAAATATAGAAACTAATTGCATTTCTGTTATTGCCGATCTAATAACACACAGTGTGACAATTTTCTGACCTTAATATTAAATATTAACCAATCTTAATTATATCTGAGTTACTTTGAAAAGTCCAGCCCAGTCTCAACATTGTTACCATTAAAATGCTTGATATTTAGATCGCCTTCATTTCAGCTGTTTAGGTGTCAGTGGAGTTCTCACTGAATTCCTGAACTTTCTCATCTTGTACAAGGTCATAGAGCAGGGAAAAAGGGCCCAACTCGTCCATTTTGACCAAGGTGCCTCATCTAAGTTAGTCTCATTTGGCCCATATCCCTCTGAATCTTTCTGTGTATCTGCCCAAGTGTCTTTTATATGCTGTTATAGTCCCTGCCTCAACTACCTCATCAGGCAGCTCGTCCCATATGCCCACCATCCTCCGTGTGAAAAAGGTTCCTGTTAAATCTTAGAAAGACACAGAGTGCTGGAGTAACTCAGCGGGTCAGGCAGCATCTCTGGATAAAAGGAATAGGTGACGTTTCGGGTTGGAACCCTTATCCAGGCTCACGAAGAAGGGTCCCGACCTGAAACATCACCTATTCCTTTTCTCCAGCGATGCTGCCTGACCCGCTGAGTTACTCCAGTACTTTGTGTCTGTTGTCATCCTTTGATACTTTATATAATAGATTAAGATAAACTGGTTCATACTTAAAATTACTGAAGGGAAGCCTATTGTTTGAATATCTTCAGGATTTACACTATAATAATTTATAATAGAGCCTTGAGAATGTCTGATGCCTGTCGACACAAGCTGGCGTGACTGTTTACAGCATAACTTGCAGGTGTTTGAATGAATAGTAAACCTACCGACCTTTAATTAAGATATTTGGTGTTGCAGATGAACCAAGATGTCGATGAAAAGAGACTGCGCACTCGGTCAAAGGGAATCAGGAGTACGCGTGACTATCTTTTATTTTCTTTTATAATTGCTGAGGGTTGATGTGGTACTAATTTTGAGGCTAATATATTTTACTGCAAGTTTGTTCTCCAGTGTTGGTGTATTGTTTTAGCAAACTCAGCGGGTCAGGCAGCATCTGTGGAGGGAACGAGCAGGCGACGTTTCTTCAGACTGATTGTAGTTGGGAGGGTGGGGGAGGAAGCTGGAAGAGAGGTGAGGGGGGTGGGGGAACAGGACAAAGCCTGGCGAGTGATAGGTGGATACAGGGGAGGGGGGGGGATTTGATTAGCTGATAGATGTTTGTTGGATGAAGGGGGGAGGGGGGCTGACAGAGTGGAAAGTGTGTGGTGGGATATTGGGGGAACTGATGTGATTTTGACTTGCTCCCAATGAAATATTCATTCATTTCCCAGTTGCTCTCCAGTTCAAGATGTTTTTTGCACAATTTACATTTAAATGTTGATTATTCGACAATAAATTAAATAATGATGCATTGACTGAGTTACGGTTATTAATGATTTTATTTTTCATCCATTCGCCCAGTACCTGCGGAACCTGTGGGACAGGAGGCAAGGTAGGATGTGTTCCAAATATTCATTTGGATATTTAGCTTGTTAAGTTTTTGTAAGACCTAGATGCTTAGACATTGCCCACTGTGTCTGGGCCGGGGATAAAGGGTGTCCAGGCGAGACGCTGGGGTACGGAATCACAAGCATGTACATAACACTTCACCCATCCAGCAGGATGCTGACTCCAGTGAGACTGCATAGTTCCATGCTTGTTCCATTAATGATGTCTGCTTCCAAGAAAAATGTCCAATGGACTTCACAAGGAACTGCAGATGCTAGAATCTCGAGCAAAACACAAAAGTGCTGGAGGAACCCAGCAGGTCAGGCAGTATCTGTGGAGGGAATATGTGGAATTTAGAAAGATGAGAGGAGATCTTATCGAAATGTATAAGATTATTAAGGGGTTGGACACGTTAGAGGCAGGAAACATGTTCCCAATGTTGGGGGATTCCAGAACAAGGGGCCACAGTTTAAGAATAAGGGGTAGGCCATTTAGAACTGAGATGAGGAAAAACCTTTTCAGTCAGAGAGTTGTGAATCTGTGGAATTCTCTGCCTCAGAAGGCAGTGGAGGCCAATTCTCTGAATGTATTCAAGAGAGAGCTAGATAGAGCTCTTAAGGATAGCGGAGTCAGGGGGTATGGGGAGAAGGCAGGAACGGGGTACTGATTGAGAATGATCAGCCATGATCACATTGTATGGCGGTGCTGGCTCGAAGGGCCGAATGGCCTACTCCTGCACCTATTGTCTATTGTCTATTGTCTATTGGTATGGGGAGAAGGCAGGAACAGGGTACTGATTGAGAATGATCAGCCATGATCACATTGTATGGCGGTGCTGGCTCGAAGGGCCGAATGGCCTCCTCCCGCACCTATTGTCTATTGTCTATTAGACAGTTTAGTTTAGAGATACGACATTGGAATTAGGCCCCTCAAACCCAGAGTCCACATCACCCAGCGAGCACCCGATCACACTAGTTCAATGTCATCCCACTTTCTCATCCACTCCCTACACACTAGGGGGGAATTTACAGAGGGCCAATTAACCCACAAATCCGCACATCTTTGGGATGTGGGAGGAAACCGGGGCACCCGGAGGGAAACCCACGCGGTCACAGGGAGAACGTGCAAACTCCACATACATAGTTCCGGAGGTCAGAATTGGGGCCGGGTCAACCTGCTGCACCACTGTGCCGCCCTGAATGAGAGACGAAGTTTCAGCTGGGAAAGATTGTGCCCCTGAGGGTGGGGAGTGGCTTTGGGGCTGCTATCACAAGGATTTCCCAGTCCCATTCACACTTTAAACAGGATGCAAAATGACCAGGAAAAAAATGGAGCACAACGACAATCTTTGACTCGACATGGAGGAGCCTTTCAGTGGCTCCATCAAGCATATGATCACGCATACAACCTGGCGGCCTTGTACCCCAAACCTAACAGAGGATATGATAGTGGCATTTAAGGGGCTTTTAGACAGGCACGTGGATTTGGAGGGATATGGATCGCGTGCAGACGGAGGTGATTAGTTTAACCGCACCTGGGCCAGCACAGCGTGGCGCACAGTGGCACATTCGACCCGCTGATCTGTGCGGAGGTCCCGATGAGGTCGAGATGGGCCGCCTCACCCGGCCTGGGCACCACATTTGTGGAGGGGATCTCAAGTGCGCTCTCATGATTCCGTCCAGATTAAAGAGCTCACAGCGCCAGAGTACCGGGTTCGATCCCGACCAAGGGCGCCGCCTGTACGGGGTTTGTACGTTCTCCCCGTGACCTGCGTGGGGTTTTCCCCGAGATCTTCGGTTTCCTCCCACACTCCAAAGACGTGTGGGTTTGTGATGTAGGATAGCGTTGGTGTGCGGGGAGTGGCTGGGCGGCACGGGCTCGATGGGCCGAGCGAGGAAGGTAACCTGTTTCCCCATTGTACTTCTAAACTAAACTAAACTAAACTAAACCAAAGGAGGTTCTGGACCACCAGTTGCCCCCAAATCAGTGGTGGACCTGTATCACCTTAGTTTAGGAATTTAAATTAAAGTTGTTGGCAATGTGATATTTGATGCTTTATTGGAGTAAAATGTTAACTTCTTCATCATTTTATCGTCCAGTTGTCCAACACCCGGCTGTAACGGCTCAGGGCATGTCAGTGGAAAATACGCAAGACACAGAAGGTAAACCTTTCCTGTTTGATGAGCTTAATGGCATTGAAATGGTTAGATTTTTTTTTTTTAACCAAAAATAATTTTAACCAATCATTTACAAAAAATGATAGGTACAGGTGCTCCCCCGGCTTACGATGGTTCGACTTGCGGTAGATCGTCTTTGCGACTGTGCAAACGCCAGCGTCCCATGGCGAGCCGCCACTCGCTCCCAGCCACGTGATCGCGTGCATTACAATGCATGTCGACTTACAACACTTTCGGTTTCCGATGGGTTTCTCGGAACGGAACTCCATCGGAAGCTGAGGAACACTTGTACAATACAGAACAGTACAAAGAAACCCGCCGATTTATTCACAAAATGCTGGAGTAACTCAGCAGGTCAGGCAGCATCTCGTGAGAGAAGGAATGGGTGACGTTTCGGGTCGAGACCCTTCTTCAGACTGACCCACCGCCTTAATACAAAGTAAAACAAATATCCTGAAATGCTGAATATTAAATAACTATTTCACAATCCTTGTTAAGGATACATCCCCCCCCCCCCCCCCCCCCCAGCAGTCCCGGAAACCCCCCAGGGTGCCTGTGGACAGCGCGTAGATAGATAGAGCTCTTCGGGCTAACGGAATCAAGGGATATGGGGAGAAAGCAGGAACGGGGCACTGATTTTGGATGATCAGCCAAGATCATATTGAATGGCGGTGCTGGCACGAAGGGCCGAATGGCCTACTCCTGCACCTATTTAAAAAAAAAGAAATCACACCTTGGAGATGAATTATTTTCTATCATGCAAAGGTATTAAAGGGAAATGGAACCATGGCGGTAATTCACAGTTAAGTCATGACCTCATTGAATAAGTGGATAGATGTCCCATGCAGAGTGGCACGGTGGCGCAGTGGTAGAGTTACTCACTGCCTCACAGCGCCAGAGACCCGGGTTCGATCCTGACTACGGGTGCTGTCTTTCTGGAGTTTGTACGTTCTCCCTGTGACCGCGTGGGTTTTCTCCGGGTGCTCCGGTTTCCTCCCGCACTCCAAAGATGTACAGGTTTGTAGGTTGATTGGCTTCGGTAAAAATTGTAACTTGTCCCTCGTGTGTGTGGGGTTGTGCTAGTGTATGGGGATCGCTGGTCGGCGCGGACTCAGTGTATCGCTAAAACTCTAAAGCATGTTCCTAACACGGTAACAGCTTTGCTAAAACAGAAAGGTAGTTCATTTTTGTATGTTATACCTAAAAGAGTAATTTCATGGCCCGCGTTTACCAGCAACTTTCACTAAACACTTTAAAATTTAGTTTTAGGTTATTCAGGTTTAGCTCGTAGAAACAAATAACTGTAGATGCTGGTTAATACACAAAAGGACACAAAGTGCTGGAGTAACTCAGCGGGTCAGGCAGCATCTCTGGAGAACATGGATAGGTGACGTTTTGACCTGAAAATTCAAGTTAATCCAACACTGTGTCCTTTTAGGGTTAGGTTTATTATTGTCATTTGTATCAAGATAGATAAAAGCTTTAGTCAGAGGGTGGTGAATCTGTGGAATTCTTTGCCACAGAAGGCTGTGGATATTTTTAAGGCAGAGATAGATAGATTCTTGATTAGTACAGTTGTCAAGGGTTATGGGGAGAAGGCAGGAGAATGGGGTTAGGAGGGAGAGATAGATCAGCCATGTTTGAATGGCGGAGTAGACTTGATGGGCCGAATGGCCTAATTCTGCTCCTATTCCTTATGACCTGTTGTTTGCATGCTGTCTGATCAAATGAGATAATACGATATGTAGGAAAATAACTGCAGATGCTGGTACAAATCGAAGGTATCACAAAATGCTGGAGTAACTCAGCGGGTCAGGCAGCATCTCTGGAGAGAAGGAATGGGTGGCGTTTTGGGTCGAGACCCTTCAGTCTGAAGAAGGGTCTCGACCCAAAATGCCACCCATTCCTTCTCTCCAGAGATGCTGCCTGACCCGCTGAGTTACTCCAGCATTTTGGGATAATACAATATATAAATGCAATCAAGTCAAATTCTAATATGGTAGAATATAGTTCTCAGCGTTGTAGCGCATCAATTCCATAGACAAAGTCCAATGTCCGCAATGGGGTAGAGGTGAATCGGACAGTACCCTGGCTTATGGAGGGACCGCTCAGAAGCCTGATGATAGAGTGGAAGAAGCTGTTCCTGAGTCTGGTGGTGCGCGCTTTCAAGCTTCTGTACCTTCTGCCAGACGGGAGTGGGGAGGAGGAGGGATGAAATTTATAAAGCAAGTAAAAGTAAATATGTGTATGTCTTCAATATTTCATGTTGTTACAGAAGAAATGAAAATGCTTCTCAAGTAACTGTCAGGTTGTCTTCTTATTAAAAGTTCACAAGGCTGCCCCTTGGCCAAGAAGAGGAAATTGCAGGACTCGGAATCTGGCCAGCCCCTGGTCAAACGCAAAGCACACCCTTTGAAACTTGCCCTGGACGAGGGTTACAATGGGGATAGCGATGGTGTGGACGAGCTGGAGATCAAGGAGGAATCGATCGCAGACGGGTCAGAAGAAGCTCTCGAGGTTGAAGAGGAATTAGAAGATGAGGAAGAAGAGAAAAGCATGGAAGACATCGAAAGATCGGAGCTAGTACCAGGTGCAGTGATGGGCAACAATCCCACAGAAATACCGCAATTAATGTTCAATGGATTGTGTAACGAAAGATACGAACCTCTGTTCACTTCGATAGATGCCATGAAATACAGCCATACATGAATCTGTTTGATGGTACTGTACTAGTTACAACCCCACATTCGTTTAGGAACGAGTTTTTAGGACGTTCTTTTAGGAAGGAGATGAGGAGAAATTTCTTTAGTCAGGGTGTGGTGAATCTGTAGAATTCTTTGCCACAGAAGGCTGTGGAGGCCAAGTCAGTGGATATTTTTAAGGCAGAGATGGATAAATTTTTTGATTAGTGCGGGTGTCAGGGGTTATGGGGAGAAGGCAGGAGAGTGGGGTTAGGAGGGAGAGATAGATCAGCCATGATTAAATGGCGGTGTAGATGGGCCAAATGGCCTAATTCTACTCCCATCATTTCTGACTTTCTGATAGTTGTATTTTGGCGCGGCAACCAAACAGAGTTGCCGCATTCCACAGAGTAAAGCCCGTATTTCACAGCCACTACAACTCAGCAAGGTGGCGCAGTGGGTAGAGCCTCTGCCTCACAGGTCGGGCGCTGCCCGAGTGGAGTTTGCACGTTCTACCTGTGGATAGGCACATGGAAATGCAGTAGGGTTGCCAACTTCCTCAATCCCAAATAAGGGACAAGGTGACGTCACCGCCCCACGCCCCACGTGACCTCACCCAGCCGGCGGCCACGTGCTCCCGCTCCACCAATGGCGGCCGCCCGGGCCGGGAGGCGGGTTGCTACACAACTGCAGATGCCGGTTTAAATCGAAGGTAGACACAAAATGCTGGAGTAACTCAGCGGGTCAGGCAGCATCTCAGGAGAGAAGGAATGGGTGACATTTCGGGTCGAGACCTTCGGTCACCCATTCCTCTTCTCCCGAGATGCCGCCTGACCCGCTGAGTTACTCCAGCATTTTGTGTCTACTTTATGAGTTTTATGTTTCTATAAGATCATGTGCGTAAGAAATTAATTTCACTGTGCGTTTGCACCAAAGATACTTGAGGAGCAAGATAGACCACTCGACCCGAAAAACCGTAGCACGTCACGGCGCCATTTTAGTAGGCAGAAACTTGCAGAAACTTTTAAAAAGAAAAAGGACAAAAATCTGTGAATTGATAGATGAGATATATTCTGCATTTTTATGGTATCATCACACATACTGTTCCCCCAAAACGCTGATCACACTACCAGAGGGATAGCGAACGGCGGGTTTTTGCTTACTAAAATGGCGGACGTTACGCTCCTTTGCGTCCTGCACTTCAGTGTAGGCGATTTCGAGGGAGTGGTCCATCTTGCTCCTCGTGTATCTTTGGCGTTGATGAATGTTCTGAGCTTGCACCTGTTTTATTGCAGAGGTGAGGCATAAAGGGCTGGACGTCCGGCCTTACTGGGACGATGGTGCCAAGAATGTCAGCAACCGCAAGGAGGATATCATCAGCTACCAGGAGCTGGTGGCCAAGTCGCTTCTCAACCTCGGCAAAATAGTGGACGATACCGCGATCCCTGCGTTCCCAGACAGAAAGGCCGGCAGCAGCGTGCCGCAGCCCAACGAGATCTGCGTTTACGCGAAAGACGGGCAGGCCCAGGAAGCAACGGAAGAGGAGAGTGACTCGGGGAAGGAAGTGAACGAGAGCGAGCCCGTGACCGAGGACTCCGAGTACGAGAAGGAAGTGGACCAGGACGAAGACTCGCCGGCTGAAGATCGCCCCGCACGTGCCGCCGCTCACGTGCTGCCGTCCGCCGGGCAGGCGAGCGAGGAGGAGGATAAAGAGCCGAAGGGCGCGGCCGACTCCGCTGGCCTCGGTCAGCTGGCGGCTCCCCTCCCCCGGCGGCCCGACGAGGCCGACAAGCAGGGCGCACCGGGCAGCGAGGCCGCCGAGACGCAGCGCAAGGACGGCGCGGAGGCAGAGGCGAAGGTGGTGCAGGAGACGGAGGTGGAGGAGGAGGAGGAGGAGAGGGGTGGAGAGGGGCCGCCGGGCCCCGCTCGCTTCGCCCCGACCGGGGACCGGGAGGACGGGGAGGAGGAGGAGGAGGAGGAGGACGAGGAGGAGGACGAGGAGGAGGAGGAGGAGGAGGAGGAGGAGCTCGCCGGCGAGGGCCAAGGTTCACCGGCAAAAACCACGGGCACCGAGGAGTCGGAAATGTATGACATGATGACGAAGGGCAACCTCGGGCTGCTGGAACAGGCCATCGCCCTGAAGGCAGAGCAGGTGAAGATGAAGAGAGATGACATGAGCAGGGAGGTGAGCCGGATAGCGGGGGAGCCGATGAGACACGTCCACATGGAGGACAAGCCGGGAAAGTCCCTGGATTCCATCAGGAAGAGTCTGTACAGCAAAGGTAAATGGCTGGCGATAATCGGGATGACAGTGACTCGATTATTCTATGTACATGTGCGCAGCGGTAGAGTTGCTGCCTTACAGCGAATGCAGCGCCGGAGACCCGGGTTCAGTCCCGACCACGGGCGCCGTCTGTACGGTGTTTGCACGTTCTCCCCGTGACCTGCGTGGGTTTTCTCCGAGACCTTCGGTTTCCTCCCGCGCTCCAAAGACGTGCAGGTTTATAGGTTAATTGGCTTGGTACAAATGTAAGAATTGTCCCTAGTGGGTGTAGGATAGTGTAAGTGCGCGGAGAATCGCTGGTCGGCGCGGGCCCGGTGGTAGGGTCGCCAACTGTCCCGTATCAGCCGGGACATCCCATATTTTGGGCTGAATTAGTTTGTCCCGTTAGGGGACTGGCCCTTGTCCCCTTTGTTAGTAGGGGTTGCCAACTTCCTCACTCCCAAATAAGGGACATAGGGTGACATCACCGCCCCCCGCCCCACGTGACGTCACCCAGCCAGCGGCCACGCGCTCCCGCTCCACCAATGGCGGCCACCATTGGTGGAGCGGGAGCACGTGGCCGCTGGCTGGGTGAGGTCACGTGGGGCGCGGGGCGGTGACGTCACGCTTTGTCCCTTACTTGGGAGTGAGGACGTTGGCAACCTTGCCCGGTAGGCCGAAAGAGCATGTTTCTGCGCTGCATCTCTAAACTAAACTAGGTGGACATAATTTCCAGGGCAGCCTGCATTGTTTATTCCAGCAAGTCGAGCATAAAAAGTGCTGCACCATTTGCGTAAGATAACTGTTCACATGCTGTGAAAATGACACACACACACACACACACACACCACAGCTGCGCTGGCTTCTCCAGCCAACGCCATCAGACACATTGAGGCATCTCGTTGAATTATTCAACTAAGTATGGTTTAATAACGCAAAACATTTTGCAAAAAGCAGCGGCTGATTATTTTGGCATTTTAGTATTTCACATTTGTTAAAAGAAAACGGAGAGAGCTTGAGGAAGTGTTTTTTTTGGTATTATCTATCCACCATGGGCCTGAGGGGTGATATGCTGGCTAATCGCAGTGTGTGTGGTCCTCTGGATATAACGTCTACTCTCCAACACAAGCCTGACCCACTGGGCCACGTTGAGCAGGCTGGGGCTTTATTCCTTGGAGCATAGGAGGCTGATGGGTGACCTTATAAGGGGTGCACTAGGTCATGGCTGTCAGAGGCTACAGGGAGAAGGCAGGAGAATGGGGTTAGGAGGGAGAGATGGATCGGCTGAAGAAGGGTCTCGACCCAAAACGTCACCCATTCCTTCTCTCCAGAGATGCTGCCTGGCCCGCTGACAGCTGAAAAGCTGGAGTTACTCCAGCTTTTTGTGGTTTCTTTCTACACAGCCATGATTGAATGGCGGAGTAGACTTGATGGGCCGAATGGCCTAATTCTACTCCTATCACTTATGATCCTATGTATCACAAAATGCTGGAGTAACTCAGCAGATCAGGCAGCATCTCTGGAGAGAAGGAATGGGTGACGTTTCACAGAGTGCTAGAGTAACTCAGCGGGACAGGCAGCATCTCTGGAGAACATGGATAGGTGACGTTTCACAGAGTGCTGGAGTAACTCAGCGGGACAGGCAGCATCTCTGGAGAGAAAGAATGGGTGACGTTTCGGGTCGAGAGCCTTCTTCAGACTGCTCCACTGATGATCTTATGATCTTTTGAGAGGAATAGATCAGGTAAACACACAGTTTTTTGCCTAGAGTAGGGGAATCGAGGACAAAGGTTTAACGTGAGAGGGGGAAGATTTAATAGGAAACTGAGGGGCATCTTTTTTACACAAAGGATGGTGTGTGGAGTTTAGTTTAGAGAGATACAGCATGAAAACAGACCTTTCGGCCCACCAAGTCCATACTGACCCGCGATCCCCACACTATTCTATCATTGCCATTAGGGACAATTTACAGAAGCCAATTGACCTACAAACCTGCACGTCTTTGGAGTGTGGGAGGAAACTGGAACGCCCGGAGAAAACCCACGAGGTCACAGGGGGAACGTACAAACTCCGTACAGACAGCACCCGTGGTCAGGATCGAACAGGGGCATTTTGCCGGTGTGAGGCAGCAATCCTGCCGCTGTGCCACCGTGCCACCCTTCTGCAGTGGGAAGTTTGTCACTGGTTCGGCCCTTCGAGCCAGCACCGCCATTTAGCTGTGATCATGGCCATTATGAGACCCTCCGTGTTCCAAAAACAAGGGCAGGCAAGGAGAGAGGAGAAAAGGCGAAGCCGCCAAGCTGTGCCCCTGCCGCGACGCAGTGCAAATGATTCTGAAATTCTTGACTCCGTTATTTTATGGAGTCATTTACCTGTTTAAAATAAATGGAGAGACCTTTTGCTGAAATAGCAAGTGAGGATTTCAGACAAAGGCATTTAGTGTTTATACATTAACATCACACGCAGTAATTTCAGTATGAGAGACTCAATGCATAAAGAATAAGCCATTTGTGACTTTGCGTCTGGACAATAAATTATTGCAGAGGACTTTGATACAATTGGCAGTGTCTCAGCACCACTGCGATGAATAATGCAGTGGCCTATTTATTTCACGTGTGATTCATTTCACAGATATAGATTCATCCTGAAATGACCATTAAGTAATAATTTGCAGGAGTGAACAATATATTTTTTTAATTTCACATTGCCGAATAGAGGAATTATAATCCAGGGCCATGGAATAATGGGCTTTTTACGCTCATTATCAACTATAATCAACTGCAACGCTTGTAATTTTCCATATTTAATTGAATTACATTTTGTTCAATGAAGATTGTTTGAAACGATTATCATTTTAAATGCATCCTCAAATGTTCATTAACACACAGTTAGTTCAGTGTCTTTGTACTCGAACCAAACTTCAAAACCCATCAGTGAAAAAATGCGCCCATCGCGTGAAAAGACCACGGAGATTCGACCGAGATAGACGGAACTGCAGATGCTGGGATCCTGGGCAAAGCGCAAAGCACTGGAGGAGCTCAGCGGGTCAGGCAGCGTCCGCGGAGGGAATGGGACAGGCAATGTTTCGGGTCGGGACCTTCCTTCAGACTGATGGTATAAGGGGGAGAAAGTTGGAGAAGAGTTGGAGAAGTTGGCAAGTGATAGGTGGATACAGTTGAGTTGGTTGGCAGATGGGTGGAGGAAGTGAGGGAGGCTAGAGGTGAAGAGGAGACAAGAGGGTGTGAGACCACGAGGGAAGCGGAGGAGTGAAATGTAAAGCAAGAGGGAGGGATATGGGTGGAAAGAACTGCAGATGCAGGTTTATACCAAAGATGAACACAGAGTGCTGGAGTAACTGGGTCAGGCAGCATCTCTGGAGGACATAGATTGGCGACGTTTTGGGTCAGGACCCTTCTTCAGACTGGGGGGTAGTTTAGAAACAAAGAACTGCAGATGCAGATCTATACCAAAGATAGACACAGAGTGCTGGAGCGACTCAGCGGGTCAGGCAGCATCTGTGGAGAAAAAGCGTGGGTGGGCGTTTCGTGTCGGGACGCGCATTTGCAGTTCTCCGTGCAGCTCTACCAGTCTGCCGGCCGATGGCTAGCTATCTGTATACCAGTCTGCCGGCCAATGGCTAGTTATCTGTATACCAGTCTGCCGGCCGACGGCTAGCTATCTGTATACCAGTCTGCCGGCCGATGGCTAGTTATCTGTATACCAGTCTGCCGGCCGACGGCTAGCTATCTGTATACCAGTCTGCCGGCCGATGGCTAGTTATCTGTATACCAGTCTGCCGGCCGATGGCTAGCTATCTGTATACCAGTCTGCCGGCCGACGGCTAGCTATCTGTATACCAGTCTGCCGGCCGATGGCTAGCTATCTGTATACCAGTCTGCCGGCCGACGGCTAGTTATCTGTATACCAGTCTGCCGGCCGACGGCTAGCTATCTGTATACCAGTCTGCCGGCCGATGGCTAGCTATCTGTATACCAGTCTGCCGGCCAGCTATCTGTATACCAGTCTGACGGCCGACGGCTAGCTATCTGTATACCAGTCTGCCCGCCGACGGCCAACTATCTGTATAATAATAATAATAATAATGCATTACATTTATATAGCGCTTTTCAAACACTCAAAGACGCTTTACAGGGATTACTAGAACATAGAGAAGTGAATAAATAGATAAATAAGTAAACGAACAGAGAAAGGAGACAGAAGGTGAGGTGACGGTCAGTGGTTGAAGGCAGTGCTGAACAGGTGAGACTTCAGTGTGGTTTTGAATGTGGTGAGTGAGGAGGAGTCTCTGACGGTCTGCCGCCCAGTCTGACGGTATACCAGTCTGCCGGCCGACGGCTAGCTATCTGTACCTCACACGTCAACGCTTCGTTCTCCACACAGATCCCTCAAGATCGGAGAAAAGGGAAATCAAGTGCCCCACCCCCGGGTGTGACGGCACTGGTCACGTGACGGGGTTGTACCCACACCATCGCAGTCTGTCGGGCTGCCCGCACAAGGATAAAATACCTCCAGAAAGTGAGTAGCGTGGAAGTCAACACTGCGTGGGCCATGTGCGCACTGGGTCTGTCTGCGGGTTGCAGGGTGGAGGGAAGGCCGTGACTGAAGGCGATCGGGACTAGGACACTGTGGACCACCGCAGCAATGCTCAAAGCTGACAGTGCTGGAGTAACTCAGCGGGTCAGGCAGCATCTGTGGAGAACATGGACAGGTGACGTTTCACAGAGTGCTGGAGTAACTCAGCTGGTCAGGCAGCATCTGTGGAGAAACTGGATAGGTGACGTTTCACAGAGTGCTGGAGTAACTCAGCGGGTCAGGCAGCATCTGTGGAGAACATGGATAGGTGACGTTTCACAGAGTGCTGGAGTAACTCAGCGGGTCATAGAAACATTAAAAATAGGTGCAGGAGGAGGCCATTCAGCCCTTCGAGCCAGCACCGCCATTCATTGTGATTATGGCTGATCATCCACAATCAGTAACCTGTGCCTGCCTTCTCCCCATATCCCTTGATTCTGCTAGCCCCTAGAGCTCAATCTAACTCTCTTTTAAATCCATCCAGTGAATTGGCCTCCACTGACTTCTATTGCAGTAAATTCCACAAATTCACAACTCTCTGTGTGAAAAAGTTTTTCCTCACCTCTGTTTTAAATGGCCTCCCCTTTATTCTTAGACTGTGGCCCCTGGTTCTGGACTCCCCCAACACTGGGAACATTTTCCCTGCAGAAACAAGGAACTGCAGATGCTGGTTTATACCAAAGACAGACACAAAGTGCTGGAGTAACTCAGCAGGTCGGGCAGCATCTCTGGAGAAAGGATGGATGACATTTCAGGTCACCCCCCACCCCCCCGTTCAATCGGACTGCTGACTGAAGAAAGGTGCCGACCGTAAACATCATCCAGCGTTTTTCTCCTGAGATGCTGACTGACCTGCTGAGTTACTCCAGCACTCTGTGAAACGTCACCTATCCATGTTCTCCACAGATGCTGCCTGACCCGCTGAGTTACTCCAGCACTCTGTGAAACGTCACCTATCCATGTTCTCTAGAGATGCTGCCTGACCTGTTGAGTTACTCCAGAACTTTGTGTCTATTTTTGTAAACAGGCATCTGCAAATGTTTAAAGCCTTCTGCTTTCCTCATAGACTTATAATATGTGCTCCTTTGTATAAAATCAATATTCATGAGATTACACAGGGGAGAAAATATTTTTGATGATAGAAATATTTTCATTGTTTATGATATTATGAACAATATCCTTAATTCTCCTTTAAACACTCTGATTTAATCAAATGATTTTCTAAAGGTTAGTCTGGTGCTTAATGAGTCAGGCAGCATCTGTGGAGCAGACTCCCAACCTGAAACGTCACCTATCCACGTTCTCCAGTAATGCTGCCTGACCCACTGAGTTACTCCAGCACTCTGTGAAACGTCACCTATCCAAGTTCTCCAGAGATGCTGCCTGACCTGTTGAGTTACTCCAGAACTTCTTTCAAGGATTGGCATCGGGACCCGACCCGAGACGCCACCTATCCATCCCCTCCACAGATGCTGCCTGACCTGCTGCATTCCTCCACACGTTGTATTTTGCTCAAGATTCCAGCAGGCTCTTAAGTGAAAGAAGCAGAATTAAGCCATTCAGCCCATCAAGCCTACTCCGCCATTCAATCAATAGACAATAGGTGCAGGAGGAGGCCATTCGGCCCTTCGAGCCAGCACCGCCATTCAATGTGATCATGGCTGATCATTCTCAATCAGTACCCCGTTCCTGCCTTCTCCCCATACCCCCTGACTCCGCTATCCTTAAGAGCTCTATCTAGCTCTCTCTTGAATGCATTCAGAGAATTGGCCTCCACTGCCCTCTGAGGCAGTGAATTCCACAGATTCACAACTCTCTGACTGAAAAAGATTTTCCTCATCTCAGTTCTAAATGGCCTACCCCTTATTCTTAAACTGTGGCCACTGGTTCTGGACTCCCCCAACATTGGGAACATGTTTCCTGCCTCTAACGTGTCCAACCCCTTAATAATCTTATATGTCTAATCTAATCATGGCTGATCTATCTCTCCCTCCTAACCCCATTCACCTGCCCTCTCCCCGTAACCCCTGACACGCGTACAGTAATCAGGAATCGGTCAATCTTTGCATGAATAATATCCGTTGCCTTGTCCTCCACCGCCGTCTGTGGCAATGAACCCCACCATTGCGTGTGTGTGTGTGTGTGTGCGTAACACAGCGCTCATCTGCACGGTGAGAGGAAGCTGTGCTTGTTGTTTACCAAAGGGCAGCAGGTGCTTGATATATTTCTGCTTGTCCTTTGTCTCTCCAGTCCTTGCCATGCATGAGAACGTACTGAAGTGTCCGACACTCGGCTGTACCGGGCAGGGCCACGTCAACAGCAACCGCAACACGCACAGGAGGTACGGACGTGTCTGCTCACCCCGCCCGACCGCCTCGAGCCCTTCCACCGCCGAACACGCCGCCGCCACGGCAAGGGCTTGTCTTCACGCTGACTGGTTTGCACGCAACGAAACCGTTTATAGACAATAGACAATAGACAATAGACAATAGGTGCAGGAGGAGGCCATTCGGCCCTTCGAGCCAGCACCGCCATTCAATGTGATCATGGCTGATCATTCTCAATCAGTACCCTGTTCCTGCCCTCTCCCCATACCCCCTGACTCCGTTATCCTTAAGAGCTCTATCTAGCTC
The DNA here is from genome assembly GCF_053455715.1 of Rhinoraja longicauda. Lineage (NCBI taxonomy): Eukaryota > Metazoa > Chordata > Chondrichthyes > Rajiformes > Arhynchobatidae > Rhinoraja > Rhinoraja longicauda. The sequence goes on along the minus strand of NC_135974.1, from coordinate 35,012,638 downwards.
TCTCTTGAATGCATTCAGAGAATTGGCCTCCACTGCCTTCTGAGGCAGAGAATTACACAGATTCACAACTCTCTGACTGAAAAAGATTTTCCTCATCTCAGTTCTGAATGAACTACCCCTTATTCTTAAACTGTGGCCCCTTGTTCTGGACTCCCCCAACATTGGGAACATGTTTCCTGCCTCTAATGTGTCCAGCCCCTTAATAATCTGATACGTTTCCATAAGATCTCTCATCCTTCTAAATTCCAGTGTATACAAGCCTAGTCGCTCCAGTCTTTCAACATATGACAGTCCCGCCATTCTGGGAATTAACCTAGTAAACCTACGCTGCACGCCCTCAATAGCAAGAATATCCTTCCTCAAATTTGGAGACCAAAACTGCACTCAGTACTCCAGGTGCGGTCTCACTATTGTCTATTGTCTATTATGAAAGCCAATGGAATGTTGGCCTTCATAACAAGAGGAGTTGAGTATAGGAGCAAAGAGGTCCTTCTGCAGTTGTACAGGGCCCTGGTGAGACCGCACCTGGAGTACTGTGTGCAGTTTTGGTCTCCAAATTTGAGGAAGGATATTCTTGCTATTGAGGGCCTTCTCCTGCACCTATTTTCTATTGTCTATTGTCTATTATTGTCTATTAATCTGAAGACTTTTCACCGTACCTCGGTACAGGTGACAATACCACCTTTCACCGTACCTCGGTACTTTTCAGTACACATGACAATAAACTGAACTGCACTGAAGGACTCTGTGCTGGAGGGAAGCAGCCCCTTCATTCCTCACTAACGTGGTGATAGTTTAGTTTAGTTTATTTATTGTCACGTGTACCGAGGTACAGTGAAAGGCCTTTGTTGTGTACTAACCAGCCAGCGGAAAGATGATGATACATGATTACTATCTGGCCATTCACAGTGTAGAGATACGTGACAAGGAAAGTAAGAAATGGTGCTGTGGGGGCAGAGATTTCAGAGTGTGGAGCGATTGTAATGCGTGATTGTAGATCTGCTTCTGTGGCCGGCACACGCATGGTCACCTGGGTTGGGCGCTATCTGTGATGGGGATAGTGCACACGTCTTTAGCTGTTTAGGCAGTGTCCAATGGAAGATGCAAACTCCCACGCAAGACGCAAACCGCGATCAGAATTGGGTCTCGGCCCCTGTAGCTGAGATGCAGTATTCCTGTACTGAAAGTCCACTCTTTAACCAAGGGCTTACTAATTCCTCTTAGGCAGACACAAACTGCTGGAGTAACTCAGCGGGACAGGACACATCTCGGGAGAGAAGGAATGGGTGACATTTTGGGTCGAGACCCTTCTTCAGACTGATGTCAGGGGAGGGGGTGGAGCAAAGTTTAGGATGTCGTCAGAGACAGGAAGACTAGTGGGAGAACTGGGAAGTGGGAGGGGAAAGAGAGGGAAAGCAGGGACTATCTGAAGTTAGAGAAGTCAATGTTCATACCGCTGGGGTGTAAACTACCCAAGCGAAATATGAGGTGCTGTTCCTCCAATTAGTGAGGCCCAGTGCAAATTGGAGGAACAGCATCTCATATTTTGTTTAGGCAGCTTACACCCCTGCGCTATGAACATTGACCTCTAACTTCAGATAGTTCCTCTGTCCCTCTTTTTCCCCTCCCCCTTCCCAGTTCTCCCACTAGTCCTCCTGTCTCCCACTACATCCTATCTTTGTTCCGCCCCCCTCCCCTGACATTAGTCTGAAGAAGGGTCTCGACCCGAAACGTCACCCAGTCCTTCTCTCCCGAGATACCGCCTGACCCGCTGAGTTACTCCAGCATTTTGTGTCCACCCCCGATTTAGACCAGCATCTGCAGTTTTTTTCCTACACATTTTGCCAAAGGAGGCAGGTACAATAACAACATTTAAAAGACATTTTTGGACAGGCACATGGATGGGGAAAAGCTCAGAGGCAGGAGGTGGGACTAACGAGCTGGGACCTCTTGGTCGGTGTGGCCAAGACGGGCTGAAGGGCTTATTTACGATTCTGCACAGCGCTTCGAAATATATGTCAAACCCCCATGAACTATTTGCTCATAACGATAACTAATGATGTGCCAATGTCAAACCATGGGAATGCCATGACTTGTTAAGCAAATGTTCACTTGAATGAAATGTGTAATGTGATATTGTTCTTAATGAATGAAATATATCTTGAAATTTACAAATACAAGACTGGCCTCCATTGTCGGACTCCAGGAGGAGTTTGATGATGGGCTTAGAAGACTCGTAGCATGTTTAGTTTTGTTCGAGATACATCGCGCGGAAACAGGCCCTTCGGCCCACCGAGTCCGCACCGAATCAGCGATCCCCGCACACTAACGCTATCCTACACACACTAGGGACAATTTTTACATTTACACCAAGCCAATTTACCTACATACCTGTAAGGTCTTTGGAGTGCGGGAGGAAACTGAAGATCTCGGAGAAAACCCACGCAGGTCACGGGGAGAATGTACAAACTCCATACAGACAGCACCCGTATTCGGGATCGAACCCGGGTCTCCGGCGCTGCAAGCGCTGTCAGGCGGCAACTCTACCGCTGCACCACCGTGCCCCCGATATGTGTCCCTATATCAGTGACTTACTTGAGTGTGATCGGCTGCAAGTCCTAGTTTCACAGCATGTGTTCCTAGGTCCAGCACATTGGTTGGAACCCAAGTGGTTCCCAGTTGAAACCATGGCCACAACTACCATGATCTGATCCAATGTGGCAAGTGTTCCTATTTATTGTAGTCCAGAATAAAGACATTTATTTTCTGTCCATCGAATTGATAATACAAATTGATTGATTGAAAGATACGACATGGAAACAGGCCCTTCAGCCCATCGAGTCCACACCGATCATCGACCACCCAAACAAATCTCTATGTTATCCCACTTTCTCATCCACTCCCTACACACTAAGGGGCAATTTACAGAGGGCCATTAAACCTGCAAACCCGCACGTCTTTAGGATGTGGGAGGAAACCGGAGCACCCGGAGGAAACCCACGAGGTCACGGGGAGAACGTGCAAACTCCACACAGACGCAGCACCCGAGGGCAGGTTCGAACCGGGGACTCTGGCGCAGTGAGGCAGCAGCTCTACCCGCCGCGCCACCCAACAACGCAACCAACACTGCTTTGACACCTAATTACTGAGGGATCAGAAAGGCCATTCGCAAAGGATAACTCTATGGTTCTGTGAAGTAATGGTTCTTTCTCGTTGTAGTTTTAATCGACCATGGCTTGAGCTGCCGCTAACCTGCGTTGCTACTGTCTTTGCCACAGCCTCTCAGGATGTCCCATTGCCGCCGCCGAGAAACTCGCAAAATCCCACGAGAAGCAGCACAGCGGCGATTCTCCAAAAAGCAGCCAAAGTTCAGACCGAGTATTGAGGTACACCCACCACACAACACAAAGGCCAATCAACCAGGGAGACAACTATTACACCTGGTAGAGAAAATGGTCCCCATGTTGGGGGAGGTCCAGAACCAGGGGTAACACAGTTTAAGAATAAGGGGTTAGGCCATTCAGAACTGGGACGAGGAAAAACTTTTTCACCCAGAGAGTAGTGAATCTGTGGAATTCTCCGCCTTAGAAGGCAGTGGAGGCCAATTCACTGGATGAGTTAGATTTAGCTCTTAGGGCTAACGGAATCAAGGGATAGTGGGGAGAAAGCAGGAACGGGGGGGTACAGATTGTGGATGATCAGCCATGATCATATTGAATGGCGGTGCTGGCTGGAAGGGCCGAGTGGCCTACTCCGGCGCCTATGTTTCTGTGTGTGGGGATGGGGCTCTGGCGTGCGCTGGTTCAGTGTCTATCTCCGTGTGGGTTGCAGGCCGATGTGCTTTGTGAAGCAGCTGGAGATTCCTCACTATGGATACCGGCCCAACATGCTCCCCGTCACGCCGCGCGCTAACCTGGCCAAGGAGCTGGAGAAGTACTCCAAGGTCACCTTCGACTACGCGAGTTTTGACGCGCAGGTCTTTGGCAAACGTGTGATTGCACCAAAACTCCACGGCTCTGATAACCCGGCCAAGGCCTTCAAATGTAAGTGTGCGTCTACAACACCATCGAACGTCCACAATCGAACGCAAGCTGGAACTTGCAGTCCCTGTCCACGGATATTAAGGCTGACAGAAAGCCAATTAACTTCATGGCTTCACATTAAGTCCGACTGAATTGATTGTGTTATTAGCAATTTTAGCATGAAAATTTGGCATAACAAAATGACAGCACTGATTCTGGAACGACATTGACTTCGATATCTGCATCCGTGATTCATTCCACTCGCAACGTAGCCAGTGAAAACAACACGTGCGGCGCGGTAGCGCAGCGGGTAGAGCTGCTGCCTCACAGCGCCAGACACCCGGGTTCGAATCTGACTTCAGGTGCTGTCTGTGTGGAGTTTGCATGTTCTTCCCGGTGACAGCGTGGGTTTCCTCCGGGTGCTCCGGTTTCCTCCCACATCTCAAAGACATGTGGGTTTGCGGGTTAATCGGCCCTCTGTTAAATTGCCTCCCCCCCGCCCCCAGTGTGTAGGGAGTGGATGAGAAAGTGGGATACCATAAAACTAGACTGAACGAGTGATTGATGGTCAGCATGGACTCGGAGGGCCGAAGGGCCTGTTTCCATGCAGTATCTCTTAAGATAACTAAACCATTATGTCCATAAAGTTTGGAACAATTCAGAATACAGGTCTGCTTCAAACATCTCGTTGTGTTCACCTGACCCACACTGTTTTGTAAACCGTTGAAATTATCGGAAGTGCAAGTTAGAATGGATGTGGAGAGGTGGTTTTGGTAGTGGGAGAGTCTAGGACCAGAGGGCACAGCCTCAGAATAAAAGGATGTATCTTTCAAAAGATGAGGAGGAATTTCTTCAGCCAGAGGGCGGTGAATCTGTGGAATTCATTGCTCCAGAAGACAGTGGAGGCTGTTATTTGGGTATTTTTACAGTGGAGATAGTTTCTTGATTAGTTTAGTTTCATTCAGTTTATTGTCACGTGTACCGAGCGAGGTACAGTGAAAAGCTTTTGTTGTGTCAGGGGGAAAGACAATACAGGATTACATTCGAGCCATTTACAGTGTTATAAGAAAATAACTGCAGATGCTGGTACAAATCGAAGGTATTTATTCACAAAATGCTGGAGTAACTCAGCAGGTCAGGCAGCATCTCAGGAGAGAAGGAATGGGTGACGTTTCGGGTCGAGACCCTTCTTCAGACTGATGTCAGGGGGGCGGGACAAAGGAAGGATATAGGTGGAGACAGGAAGATAGAGGGAGATCTGGGAAGCGGGAGGGGAAGAGAGGGACAGAGGAACTATCTAAAGTTGGAGAAGTCAATGTTCATACCGCTGGGCTGCAAGCTGCCCAGGCGAAATATGAGGTGCTGTTCCTCCAATTTCCAGTGGGCCTCACTATGGTACTGGAGGAGGCCCATGACAGAAAGGTCAGACTGGGAATGGGAGGGGGAGTTGGACATTTACAGTGTTATAGATACAGGATAAGGGGATATCATTTAGTGCAAGGTAAAGCCAGCAAAGTCCAGTCATGGATAGTCTCAGAGTCATCAAGGAGGGAGAGCTGGGTACATGATTACCATATCATATCATATCATATATATACAGCCGGAAACAGGCCTTTTCGGCCCTCCAAGTCCGTGCCGCCCAGTGATCCCCGTACATTAACACTATCCTACACCCACTAGGGACAAAAAATTTTTTACATTTACCCAGCCAATTAACCTACATACCTGTACGTCTTTGGAGTGTGGGAGGAAACCGAAGATCTCGGAGAAAACCCACGCAGGTCACGGGGAGAACGTACAAACTCCTTACAGTGCAGCACCCGTAGTCAGGATCGAACCTGAGTCTCCGGCGCTGCATTCGCTGTAAAGCAGCAACTCTACCGCTGCGCTACCGTGCCATTCAGAGTGTCGAGATACACAATACAGGGAATAACGTTTGGTGCAAGGTGAAGTCCCATTAACTCCAATTAAAGTCAGCTCACTCACTGACGGGCCATTTTGGTAGATTTTGTTTTGATAACAGCATGAAAACAAGCCCCTCAGCCCACCGAGCCCACGCTGAACACCGGTCACCAATCCAGCCATCCACAGTAAGGGCATCGAAAGGTTCTGGGGAGAAGGCAAGAGAGAGCAAAATATGATTGAATGGTGGAGCAGGCTCGATGGGCCATGGGGAACGGCCTAATTAGTTTTAGTTTTTTTTAGTTTTCGAGATACAGCGAGGAAACAGGCCCTTCGGCCCATCGGGTTAGCACCGACCAGCGATCCCCGCACATTAACGCTATCCTACACACACTAGTCAATTTTATTTGTATAGCACATTTAAAAACAACCCACGTTGACCAAAGTGCTGTACATCTGATTAGGTACTAAGGAAAAAAAAAAAACATACAATAGCACGCAAACAGTTCACAGCGCCTCCTCAATGAGCCTCAAACGCTAGGGAGTAGAAATAGGTTTTGAGCCTGGACTTAAAGGAGTCGATGGAGGGGGCAGTTCTGATGGGGAGAGGGATGCTGTTCCACAGTCTAGGAGCTGCAACCGCAAAAGCGCGGTCACCCCTGAGCTTAAGCCTAGACCGCGGGATAGTGAGTAGCCCCAAGTCGGCCGACCTGAGGGACCTGGAGTTAGAGAGGGGGGTTAGAAGATTTTTGATGTAGGGGACACTAGGGACGATTTACACTTATTACGATTTACACTTATACCAAGTATACAAACCCAAGCCAATTAACCTACACCCCTGCACGTCTTTGGAGTGTGGGAGGAAACCAAAGATCTCGGAGAAAACCCACGCAGGTCACGGGGAGAACGTACAAACTCCGTACAGGCAGCACCCGTAGTTGGGATTGAACCCGGGTCTCCGGCGCTGCAAGCGCTATGTGGCGGCGACTCTGCCGCTGCGCCACCGTGACCGCCCATTCTGCTCCGACGTCGGTCGTATGATCCAAGTGGAGTGTTTTTTGAGCCTCGGTATTTTCCCCCACAACAGCCAAGCCGTTCCCAAAGGCCTCGTCACCCATTCACAGCATGTCCGGCAACTACCTGAAGAGCTCGCCCTCGTCCGCTGGCTACGACTACGCCCAGGAGGCCGAAGCTGCCCACATGGCTGCCACCGCCATCCTCAACCTCTCCACACGGTGCTGGGAGATGCCGGAGAACCTCAGCACCAAGCACCAGGACCTCCCGTCAAAGGTAAACCTTCCCACCCAAGCGCCGTCAAAACACCACGCGCGGGGAAGACACGCGATGGCAGGCAGCATCTGTGGGGGAAAGAGCACGGAAAAACAAATAGGGTTAGGGTGAAATACTTGTATAATTTTAACATGATTTTTTTTTTTAAGACCTTTGGGCAGATGTGTGGAAAGGAGGGGGTTTGGAGGGACATGGGCCAAACGCAGATCTAGTGGGTCAGCTCATTACACCAAAGATAGACACAAAGTGCTGGAGTAACTCAGCGGGACAGGCAGCATCTCCGGAGAGATGACATTTCGGGTCGAGACCCTTCTTCAGACTGAGAAGGGTCTCGACCCAAAACGTCACCCGTTCCTTCTCTCCAGAGATGCTGCCCATCCCGCTGAGTTACTCCATCACTTTGTGTCTATCTTCGGTTTTTAAGCCAGCATCTGCAGTTCCTCCCTACACAGCCCATGAGAACCAACGTGGTCAGGGTGGGCGAGGCGGGCCGAAGGGCCTGTTTGTGTGCTGCACGGCCCCATGACTCATGTGGCTGATTGTTTTGCAGAACATGGACATTGAGGTGGATGAGAATGGGACTCTGGACCTCAGCATGAACAAGAAGCGGAAGCGGGAGAACGTGTTTTCAGCGCTGGGCGCCAGCATGCGGTCGGCAGAGTTGGGGTCTTCCTACCCCCACGGCAGCAGCAGCACGTGCAGCAGCGTGATGGGGTCTCCGCAGTCCAGCCAGACCTCCAAACAGGATGAATATGACGGCCCCATTGACTACACAAAGCCCAGCAGACAGAGGGAGGAAGAGTGCGAAGAGGTGAGCCCTTCGAGGTGTCTCATCCCATTCACAACTGGAGAGAAAGGCCTTCTCCATTCGACAGTCGGTGGCCTTGCTAACAAAGGGAGATGCAAGCAACTGCAGATGCTGTGATCTTGAGAGAAACACAAAGTCCTGGAGGAACTCCCTTCGGAAGGAGATGAGGAGAAATTTCTTTAGTCAGAGGGTGGTGAATCTGGGGAATTCTTTGCCACAGACAGCTGTGGCGGCCGTCAATGGATGTTTTGAAGGCAGATAGATTATTTCAGATAGATTCTTGATTAGTACGGGTGTGAGGGGCTATGGGGGGAAGGCAGGAGAATGGGGTTAGGGGGGCCACAGTTTAAGAATAAGGGGTAGGCCATTTAGAACTGAGATGAGGAAAAACTTTTTCAGTCAGAGAGTTGTGAATCTGTGGAATTCTCTGCCTCAGAAGGCAGTGGAGGCCAATTCTCTGAATGCATTCAAGAGAGAGCTAGATAGAGCTCTTAAGGATAGCGGAGTCAGGGTGTATGGGGAGAAGGCAGGAACGGGGTACTGATTGAAAATGATCAGACATGATCACATTGAATGGCGGTGCTGGCTCGAAGGGCCGAATGGCCTCCTCCTGCACCTATTGTCTATTGTCTATTGAGAGAGATAGATCAGCCATGATTGAATGGCGGAGTAGACTTGATGGGCCGAATGGCCTCATTCTACTCCTATCACTTATCACTTACGAACTCAGCAGATCTGAAGAAGGGTCCCAACCCGAAACATCGCCGATCCATTCCCTCCACAGATGCTGCCGGAAGTACTGGAAGAACCCAGTGTGTCAGGCAGCAGCTGTGGAGGGAATGGCCAGGCATCATTTCAGGTTGGGCTACTTCTTTTTCGGAAGGGTTCCCATCACGAAACTTTGCATGGAACAAAGGATTTGGTTTCCAAACGAATAATGATCACACGAAGGAACAGAGAACTGCAGACGCTGGTTAACAAATAAAGGCACAAAGTGTTGGAGTGACTCAGAGCGTCAGGCAGCATCTCTGGAGAACATGGATAGGTGATGTTTCGGTTCGGGGCCCTTCTTCGGAATCTTATCCAAAGTTATCAGAGTTATCAGTGCTTACAGCGCCAGAGGCCCGGGTTCGATCCTGGTTATGGGTGCTGTCTGAACGGAGTTTGTACGTTCTCCCCGTGACCTGTGTGGGTTTTCTCCGAGATCTTCGGTTTCCTCCCACACTCCAAAGAAATGTAAATTGTCCCTAGTGTGTGTAGGGCAGTGTTAGTGTGTGGGGATCGCTGGTCGGTGCGGGCTCGATAGGCCAAAAGGCCGTGTCTGCACCCTATCTCCACGCTGCACTACACTAAACCATGTAATTTTCACTTTTCCTCCTTATCACCCACAGACAGTGACTGACCGGGTCAGACCGGTGAGCTGAACAGAGTCACCGTTCAGTTTCCCCTTCCTGTCCAATTTGGGAACTAAAATCCACACCTGCCCAAGAAAGGGAACTTTGATTATTGATTATAATCAATAATCAATTTGATTATTGATCCCCTTTCCCCTGACTAGTCTGAAGAAGGGTCCCGACCCGAAACGTCACCCCGTTCCATCTCTCCAGGGATGCCGCCCGGCCCGCTGAGTTACTGCGGCTCTTTCTGCCTGTCTTTGATTGTTGTCAGCGTGTCACTGGGTGTGAATATCTGATTTCTTTGCAACCTCACACACGCCTGGCTTAAAACAAGAGCTTGCCGCAAAGAAAAACCGGCTTTGAGGAATAACAAGGATGCAATTTCCAAAAGGCATTCTCTGCTTACTTGTAAAAGGATTTACGCATTTACATTTGACCTAGCAGGACGGCAGGAGTGGAACTTGGTTTTTAAAAACCCATCTGCTGCCGTTTGATTGCTTTTCTTTGAAAATTCTCCCATTTTTGCGGCTCGGCTGGTAAAATAGCAAATCAAAAAGTTGCAAATTACACGGCCTTTTCCTTTTGCAAATACTTTAAAATATTAAATGCTAGGCCGTGGCGCGAGGTAGACCGAGCGTCACGGCCCAGGGAACGGAGGGATTTTAGTGAGGATGAAAAGGTTTGTGAACAGGTGCTTCGAATTGAATTATTCTTTCTGGATTCTTCCGTGAAAGCACCTGGCAAAGTGCAAAATCGAATTTTGCATTTAGACCCAGCTCGCTGAGGTAAAACGAGACCCTGGAGAATCTGGAGCAGCTGGCCAGAAGGTGCTGTGAGGTGACATTTGCATTACATGCTGATTTAATTTCAATATCAAGCGAGCATCTTTCACAATACACATAGTGGAGGTGAACTTTATTTTAAAAAGCCGCAGCTTCCTAAATGACAAAGACCTGGTAATTGTGGCGCGGTATTAAAGGGGCGTTTACTGAGTAGAACATAGAACAGTGCAGCACAGCTACTGGCCCTTCGGCCCACAATTTCCTTGCTGAACATGTTGCTGAGTTAGACCGCTCTCCTCTGCCTGCACCCGATCCATATCCCATCATGCCCAACTCTCCTTTCCAGCTTTCTCCCCCCTGACTACAATCAGTCTGACGAAGGGTCCCGACCCGAAACATCCATTCCCTCCACGGATGCTGCCTGACCCAATGACTTCTTCACTCTATTCCAGATGAAAGTCTGAAGAAGGGTTCCAACCCAAAACATCGCCTATCCAGGTTCTCCAGAGATGCTGCCTGACCCGCTGAGTTACCCCGGCACTTTGTGCCTGTCTTCTTCCAGCACTTTGTGCTTTGCTCAAGATTCCAGCATCTGCAGTTCCTTGAGTCGCCGTTGTAAAAGGGTTCAGCGTTTGTTGACTTGTTGTCTCCTAGGCTGTGAGAACTAAGCTATTCTGATCGCTGGTCTTTGTCAGATAAAGAGAGGAAGGGAATGTGGCCACTAATCACACCCTCCTCTGGTTGCAGATGGAAACTGCCATCTCCCCATTCCCTTCCTCTGAGGCAGGAGATCTGGAGGTGATGGATGAGAGTGTGGAAGACAGAAAGTACCCAGGGGAAGTCACCAGCTCCAGCCTGAAGCTGAAATATTCATGCAAAGATGCCAAGAAGGAATTAATAACGTAAGTAGACTCGATGCTTGAATGTCTTGTTGCTTAAAGATGGCTAATGTTCATAGACTCTCTGTGTTGACGTTATTCGATTTTGTAATTGAGTGTTTGTTACTATGAACGTTTTCTTACTAAAGCATCTTGTGGCAATTTTAAGGCCCAGAACTGCCTTGTCTGTTGAATTTTCATTTCCCGCAAGGTCTCTAATGAGACCCGGGTCAGATGCTGTGCATGTGGAGTTTGCACGTTCTCCCCGTGACCACGTGGGCTTCCTTCAGGTGCTCCAATTTCCTCCCACATCCCTAAGATGTGCGGGTTTGTGGGTCAATTGGCCTTCTGCCAATGGCCCCTGGCGTGTGGGGAGTGGATGAGAAATTGGGATAACATAGAACTAGTGTGAACAGGCGATTGGTGGTTGGCGTGGGCTCGGTGGGCTGAAGGGCCTGTTTTCTTGCTGTATCAAGTGCACAGTCAATGAGTGAACTAACTTTAATGGGACTTTACTGGACTTTCTCTTGCACTAAAACATTATTCCCTTTGTCCTGTATCTCTACACTGTGGACGGCTCGATTGTAAACATGTCCAGTCTTTCCGCTGAATGGTTAGTACGCAACGAAAAGCTTTTCACTGTACCTCGGTACACGTGACAATAAACTAAACTCAACTAAAATCACTACTTTTATTGTATTACTTTAACCAGCCAGTTAGAGCATAAATTACATTCGATTTAAGTAATATAACATGGTGAATTCGATTAACCTGTTCAGTGCCCACCCCTGAGTGTAATCGGGTCATGGCCAATAGTGGGGGGAAAAAAGCTTGGCAGTGAACAGGTTAAAGTGACGTTGCACTGCAGTCAAGTCCACAATTGGTCGGCATGGACCCAATGGGCCGAAGGGCCTCTTTCCATGCTATATCACTGAACTACACTGAGCATCAAAAGTAGAAGACTCTTAATGGATACACACATCGGCCTTATTTTGGGGGGTTTTCGCCAGGTTACGTTTCTTTTTGCATGGTTTCTGTAGTGTAAAAACAAGTCAAGTCAAGCCAATTTTATTTGTATAGCACATTTAAAAACAACCCACGTTGACCAAAGTGCTGTACATCAGTTTAGGTACTAAGAACAAACATACAATGGCACACAAACATAACAGCACATACATAAACAGTTCACAGCGCCCCCTCAGAGGGCCTCAAACGCTAGGGAGTAGAAATAGGTTTTGAGCCTGGACTTAAAGGAGTCGATGGAGAGGGCAGTTCTGATGGGGAGAGGGATGCTGTTCCACAGTCTAGGAGCTGCAACCGCAAAAGCGCGGTCACCCCTGAGCTTAAGCCTAGACCGCGGGATAGTCAGTAGCCCCATGTTGGCCGACCTGAGGGACCTGGAGATAGAGTGGTGGGTTAGAAGAATTTTGATATGGGGGGGGGGGGCAAGCCCATTTAGGGTTTTGTATGTGAATAGGAGGAGCTTGAAGTTGATTCTGTACCGTACTGGGAGCCAGTGGAGAGAGGCCAGAATCGGGGTGATGTGGTCCCTTTTACGGGTACCCGTCAGGAGTCTCGCTGCGGCGTTTGGGACCAATTGTAGGTGGGACAGGGATGATTGGCTGATCCCAGTGTACAGGGAGTTGCAGTAGTCCGGGCGGGAGGAAATGAATGCGCGGATGATTTTTTCCAATGTCGTCAAATTGGAGGGAATGGTTTGATTTTAGCTACGGTACGAAGCTGGAAGAAGCTGGCTTTTACCACAGCGTTGACTTGCTTGTCAAACTTTAATGCAGAGTCAAATATCACGCCCAGGTGAAGTTGACTGTGTTTCTTCCACAATGTTTCAGCTGCCCAACCCCTGGCTGTGATGGCAGTGGCCACATCACTGGGAACTACGCCTCGCACCGCAGGTATTTTGTGTATGAATTCTTTTCTACATTTACCGCTGAAATATTTGCATCCCAATAATGAGATTGAGTAAATGGTTCGCTTGCCTGCTGTTCATTCAACCCTCCCGCCTTTTCCTGTTGCAGTCTCTCTGGTTGTCCTCTGGCAGATAAAAGTCTAAGAAATCTGATGGCTGCTCACTCTTCAGAACTCAGGTACATTTGCGTCTCACACCCACCCACCCCCCCACCTTTCATCATTTCTTAAAAACCTTCTTTTTTCTCCCCCGACACTTTCCAATAAAATTTATGCAAGGAAATCTTATTTAATTAACGATTGCCGTTTCGTTCCTTGAAGTAAAAGAAACCCGCAAGGCAAGAGCAAGCCAAGGAAAAGTTTTCTGTGGGATTTGCTGAGCAAATAAAATCTATGGGGTTTGTTTTGTAGTTTAAAAAAAAATTCTTTTCAGGCTGTGCGATATCATTTAAGGCACAAAGAAACTGCAGATGCTGGAATCTTGAACAAGGCACGCAAAAGTGTTGGATTAACTGCTGAGTTCCTCCAGCACTTAACATTATTATTATTATTATTATTATTATTATCGAAGGTAGACACAAAATGCTGGAGTAACTCAGCGGGTCAGGCAGCATCTCGGGAGAGAAGGAATGGGTGACGTTTCGGGTCGAGACCCTTCTTTATTATTGAGTCAGGCTTGTACTGTCGTTGAATGTATAAATGCTTGCTTCTGATGTGCTCCCATAACTTTGAGAGAAAAGTTGGAGGAAATAGCCTTTGACAAGATGACTAAACCTTTTGTGCATTGGACCTAAGGCTGCGTGCCGTGATTCAGTTTGAGGGCAGATGTTGTTGGTGTTAATGAATTGCATGTGAGAGGGGACGGCAGAACACGCTACACTAACTTTCCTTTCGTTTTAAGGTGCCCTACCCCAGGTTGTGATGGCTCTGGTCATGTGACAGGGAATTACACTTCTCACAGAAGGTGAGGATTTCAACACTAATCAGCTGAAATGCTTTACAAATCAGAGGTCAGGTTGTGCTGATTTAGTTCACTGGCTGTAAGACTGAAGACTGCAAACCTTGCATCAGCCTCGGATGCAAGGCTCTGCGAGTCTTATGTCTACTTTGTTCCCCCAAAGCAGGGTCTGGAAGGAGGTTGGCTCTCTGTTTCTCAGTGTCATTCCTTTGCCTGCCTTTGTCGTTGTGTATCATCGAGTGTGTTGTTGCTTCCCGTTCTCCAGAGACCAGTGGAGAGGCTTCTCCAGCAAGCCGGCGTATCCTGGGTGCAATCCCCACGCATCATGCTGTTGTGGGTTTAAGTTGCTCTGTGTCACACGGAACCATTCTGAACGATTCCATGTCGACACAAGGAACTGCAGATGCTGGAATCTTGCACAGAGTGCCCAAGTGCTGGAGTAACACAGCGGGTCTCTGGAGGACATCGACTGACGACGTTTCGGATCCGGACCCTTCGTATCTTGACCCACAAAGTCGCCTATCCATGTCCTCCAGAGATGCTGCCTGATCTGCTGAGTTACTCCAGCACGTTGTGTTCCACTGAACTATTCCAAGCTGGACTGTTTAAAATACAAGAATTAAATAAGATTTTTTTTTTTTAAACCCTGTACATCACTTCAGACTTAATAAGGTTTAGGGCTTTCTGGTAATGACTTTCTATGGAATGAACAGTAATTTTTTTATTTAAATTCTGTACATTTTAAACTGTTCAATTACAGTGGAGTTTAATTAACTTTTTCGACTCCTAATCTGTCTTATTAATCAATGTCCTGAATTCATTAATCATTTTTAAATTAGGAGTGAAATATTTTGTTACAAGATATTTCTTATGTACAACCCAGGAATCAGAAACTTAGCAGAATGACTGACTGCCCTGAGAAGCTTTAATGCAGTAACTAAAAAATGACAATTACTGTTGGCAATGATAGTGCATGAACACTCAATGAGACACTCAAACTGCAGATGCTGGTTTATATATTTTTTAAAAGACAGAGTGCTGGAGTAACTCAGCGGGTCAGGCAGCATCTCTGGAGAACATGGATAGGTGACGTTTCACAGAGTGCTGGAGTAACTCAGCGGGTCAGGCAGCATCTCTGGAGAACATGGATAGGTGACGTTTCACAGAGTGCTGGAGTAACTCAGCGGGTCAGGCAGCATCTCTGGAGAACATAGATAGGTGATGTTTCACAGAGTGCTGGAGTCGGGTCGGGCAGCATCTCTGGAGAACATGCACAGGTGACGTCTTGTGGCCTGACTGACTGTGGTGGAGTGCGGGGGAGAAAGCTGGAAGAGAGGTGGGGACAGAATAGTCTGGCAAGTGATAGATTTCTTAACCTACCTGATCTCCCGGTGGCTCAGCACTTCAACTCCCCCTTCCATTCCCAATCTGACCTTTCTGTCCTGGGCCTCCTCCATTGTCAGAGTGAGGCCCAGCGCAAATTGGAGGAACAGCACCTCATATTTTGCTCGGGTAGTTTACACCCCAGCGGTATGAACATTGACTTCTCTAACTTCAGATAGTCCCTGCTTTCCCTCTCCATCCATCCCCTCCCCCTTCCCAGTTCTCCCACTAGTCTTCCTGTCTCCAACTACATTCTATCTTTGTCCCTCCCCTGACATCAGGCTGAAGAAGGGATTCGATCCGAGACGTCACCCATTCCTTCTCTCCCGAGATGCTCTCTGTCCCACTGAGTTACTCCAGCATTTTGTGTCGACCAAGTGATAGGTGGGTACAGGTGAGTGGGGTATTTGATAGGCAGATGTTTGGGCAAAGGCCAGAGGTGAAGAGATAACAAGTGTGAGATAGGAGATGGAAGAGGTGCAATTGTGAAGCCAGAGGAAGGAATACAGGTGAAAGGTGAGAGGGGGAAGTTGAATGCAGGTGAGGCACAAACAGCGTAGGTTGTTAGTAGGTTAGTTACCTGAACATGGTGAAGACAATGTCCACTGGCTTCACATTTCACACCTGTTCTATCCTTATCTCACTCTTTTTGTCTCTCCATCTCTGGTCTTTCTCCAACTATTTACTTATCAAAAAAATCCCCTCACCTGTACCCCTCACCAAATATCATTTGCCAGACCTTCTCCCTCCCCCACCTCTCTTCCAGCTTCCTCCCCTCCCCCCTCCCCACACCACCAGCAGACTGAAGAAGGGTCCTGACCTGATTCGCCACCTGTACATGTTCTCCAGAGATGCTGCCTGACCAAACGCGGACAGGTGAACCTAGTGTAGACGGGGCATCTTGTGGGCAAGTTTGGCCGAAGGGCCAGTTTCCACGCTGTGTGACTCTATGATTCTATGTCCACAAATTAACCTGGAGAGGAATAGTACACACTGACTTTAGCAGCCTGCAATAATCACCCAGACACTGTCAGAGCTTTGCCAACCCATTTTTAAAGGGCATTCCCTTTGCTGAGCTAGAACGCCCACCTGCATCTTGTGGCAAATGCTCAGATGTGGACATCCAGACCCTTCTGTCAGAGGCAACCACGCGGTGGAGTGGACTGCAGGCATGATCCGCCCACATACCCTGGCTGGCGGCGGCCTTCAAGGGAAGCAGATAGTTCCTCCAAGAATGGTAGCCGATTCAAGAGTCAGGGGTTATGTGAAGAAGGCAGGAGAATGGGGTTGGGAAGGAAAGATAGATCAACCATGATTGAATGACCGGGGTAGACCTGATGGGCCAAATAGCCGAATTCTGCTCCTAGAACTTATGAACGTCTAAGAGTGTTTGTTCCACAAAGTGCGTGTGCTTCAGCCAAGTTAGTAAACTCTCCAGAATCCTCATTAGCGAAGGTTAGCACAGTCTCGGAGTGGCCTGAATTAGCACTGGCCCAGAAACTGCAGGCAGGAGAAACGAGGAACCGCAGATGCTGGGTTTACCAAGGAAAGACTCGTCCAGAAGGTCTCTGTACCATGTTGCCAAGAAGTGGGTGGACAGTCAGCATATCTCCCAGGGTGCTTTTGAGGGAGTGCAGCGTAGGTTTACCAGGTTAATTCCCGGGGTGGCGGGACTGACATATGATGAAAGAATGGATCGACTGGGCTTATTTATATTCACTGGAGTTTAGAAGGATGAGAGGGGATCTTATGGAAACATATAAAATTCTTCAGGGATTGGACAGGCTAGATGCAGGAAAAATGTTCCCAATGTTGGGGGAGTCCAGAACCAGGGGTCACAGTTTAAGACAATAGACAATAGACAATAGACAATAGGTGCAGGAGTAGGCCATTCAGCCCTTCGAGCCAGCACCGCCATTCAATGCGATCATGGCTGATCACTCTCAATCAGTACCCCGTTCGTGCCTTCTCCCCATACCCCTTCACTCCGCTATCCTTAAGAGCTCTATCCAGCTCTCTCTGGCCATTTACGACTGAGATGAGGAAAAACTTTTTCACCCAGAGAGCTGTGAATCTGTGGCGTTCTCTGCCACAGAGGGCAGTGGAGGCCAATTCACTGGATGTTTCCAAGAGAGAGATAAATATAGCTCTTGGGGCTAACGGAATCAAGGGGTATGGGGAGAAAGCAGGAGTACTGATTCTGGATGATCAGCCATGATCCTATTGAATGGCGGTGCTGGCTCGAAAGGCCGAATGGCCTCCTCCTGCACCTGTGTTTCTATGTGGCCACCCTTGGGTTGATATCAAGTCTACTGAGTGTTCATCATCTATTATCACGATCAGTAATTTCTTCCCAGATATCTTCTCCGCTAACGCACAGCAATCCAAGTTCTTCGTTTGCGTGAGCTGTGTGGATGTGGTCAATGGCAGCCATCCCCTTCATTTCCAGTCAGTACTATTCTGGTTGTTTTTACAGCTTATCAGGGTGCCCACGTGCTAAGAAAAGTGGACAGAAATTAACACCTGCCAAGGATGATAAGGAAGACCCTGAGCTCATGAAGTAAGTTTTGAACATATTGCTCTCCTCTGCCAAGGGGTTGCCAACTGTCCCATATTAGCCGGGACATCCCGTGTTTTGGGCTAAATTGCTTCGTCCCGTACGGGACCGCCCTTGTCCCTGTATTAGGCCCGCGGGCCGCTGTCGGCCGGGACAGTGTAGGCTAACGGAGTGTTTTCGCCTAGCGGAGGTTGTGTAGCAACCCGCCTCCCGGCCGCTGGTGGAGCGGGAGCACGTGGCCGCTGGCTGGGTGAGGTCACGTGGGGCGCGGGGCGGTGACGTCGCCTTGTCCCATATTTGGGAGCGAGATAGTTGGCAACCCTACCTCTGCCAGAAGTCAGTCCAATTGTGCCCCCCCTCCCCACCCCCACACCCTCCACCCCCTCTACCCCCTCTCCACCCCCCCCCCCCCCCCAGACACCAAGAATCTGCTGACAATCTCACCTACCCACACATCCTGCAAAGCAGTCGTAGTGGGAGAGACTGCTTCCTTTCTCACGCTGGCTCGTGCCAGAGTTAGCTGCAGAACATGCAAGAGACAGAAACCACTCAGGCCTTGGCATCACGGTTAGCAGAGCAAAAATCTCTCCCGAGGTCTCTTTAGAAAGACAATGTGTGAAGTGAGGAGTAAATAGGTCAAGAGGCGGAGGTGATGGAAGGTACGGTCGGAGAGATACAGTGGGGTGTGGGGAGGTGAGGTTAGCGGTGGGAGGTGGCAGGGTGGCAGCCTGGCGGCGGGCGGCTCACTGTACCCATGCTGCTGGGCACAGACCAGCTCCAAATGGAAGACCAGAGCTGGGTGGCACAGCTGGCCAGCACTTGTGAGGTAAGTCAGGCCAGAAACGTGAGGACATTTCAGAGGAGCCTCTCTCTGTACATCGCTTAAGTGGTTTGTGGTTGCTGGGGAGGTGTGATGATGGGTTCAATCTCAAAGAAAGGGGTCTTCTGAAGAAGGGTCCCGACCCGAAACGTCACCCGTTCCTTCTCTCCAGAGGCGCTGCCTGTCACTCCAGCATTTTGTGTCTATCTTCGGTTTAAACCAACATCTGCAGTTTCTTCCGACACATTGTTCAATCTCACATTGTTCATTCTGTGGAGATGTACTTAATTGTAAATGATATTGCTGATAATGATGAAGCTTGCTGATAATGTCTCAGTAGATCTCAAGCCTGTAAAGCTGATAAGAGTGTTTCATTGTCATGGACCAACTACTGAACAATGAAATTCTTACTTGCAGCAACTTAACTGGCCTATGAACACAACACGCATAGATAATAATAATAATAATAATAATAATAATAATAATAATAATAATAATAATAATATGCCTTTATTGTCATTGTACGAACAGTACAACAAAATTAGAAGTGCTACATCTGAAACAGTGAGACAGTGCAAATCTTCCAAAAACAATCGCACAAACATAGGAACCAACACAATAAGTATCAATATCAATATATCATAATCAAAAAATCAATAAACTCGTAACTCCAACTTGTGTAAAAAAAAATACCCCAAAATTTCAATCAAAGGTCTTTGACCAATCTAGTACAATCACAGACAGTCTCTAGAAGTACATAGTTGAAGTCCGTATAATGTTGTGTTCAAGAGACGAGATGAGAAAACAGAGATGAGAAAAAACCTTTTCACCCAGAGAGTTGTGAATCTGTGGGATTCTCTGCCACAGAGGGCAGTGGAGGCCGATTCACTGGATGAATTTAAAAGAGAGTTAGACAGAGCTCTAGGGGCTAGTGGAATCCAGGGGTATTGGGAGAAGGCAGGCACAGGTTACTGATTGTGGATGATCAGCCATAAATAGTGGTGCTGGCTCGAAGGGCCGAATGGCCTCCTCCTGCGCCTATTTTCTATGTTTCTATATTTCTAAGAGCCTGACGGTTGTTGAGAAGAAGCTGTTCCTGAACCTGGTGGTCACAGTTTTGTCTCATACCTTCTTCCCACTGACGGGTGAAATGGAAGTGTGGCCAGGGTTGTGTGGGTCTTTGATGATGCTGCCTGCCTGTTAGAGGTTGGGGAGGTCAGTACCCATGATGGACCGGGCAGTGCCCACCACTCTGTAGATGCGTGTGATGATGGGGAGGTCAGTACCCATGATGGGGCCGGGCAGTGCCCACCACTCTCTGTAGATGCGTGCGATGATGGGGAGGTCAGTACCCGTGATGGACCGGGCAGTGCCCACCACTCTGTAGATGCGTGTGATGATGGGGAGGTCAGTACCCATGATGGACCGGGCAGTGCCCACCACTCTGTAGATGCGTGCGATGATGGGGAGGTCAGTACCCATGATGGGGCCGGGCAGTGCCCACCACTCTCTGTAGATGCGTGTGATGATGGGGAGGTCAGTACCCATGATGGGCCGGGCAGTGCCCACCACTCTCTGTAATCCCCTTCGCTTCTGGCTCTTCGAGTTGCCGAACCAGGCCGTGATGCCACAGGTCAATGTGCTCTCTACCTTGAGTACACCTCTAGACGTTCAAGAAACATGTTCAAGATGTTCAAGAAAGTATTTGTCATAAGGTCATAAGTAATAGGAGCAGAATTAGGCCAATCCAGTCTACACCGCCATTCAATCATGGCTGATCTATCCCTCTCTACTAACCCCATTCTCCTGCCTTCTCCCCATAACCTCTGACACCCGTACTGATCAAGAATCTATCTATCTCTGCCTTAATGTCCACTGATATCCATTAGGCTGCATCCTGAATCTCCTTGATCTCCGTACTGAATCTCTTCGATCGTCTAAGGAGGTGGAAGCGTGCCGGGCTTTCTGCACGACTGCACGCAATCAGTCAGCAGCAGTTCATGTTAGTCCAGCATTCAGTGACAAGCACTTTGAACATTGTCAGTTGTAACTCTACCTGTGGCTGGGAAAGGGACTACCTGTGTAACTCACTCTGTGCACACCTGTGACTCCAGATTCCACCAAGTGCCTCCTAAAGCCTTCTCACTAATTTAGAAACAAGGAACAGCAGATGCTGGTTTATGAAAAAAGACGCAAAGTGCTGGAGTAACTCAGCGGGTCAGGCAGCATCTCTGGATAGGCCACGATTTGGGACGGGACCCTTCCTCAGACTCGTGTTTCAGGTCTAATCTGAAGAAGGATCCAGACCTGAAACGTCACCTATCCATGTTCTCCAGAGACACTACCTGACCCGCTGAGTTACTCCAGCACTTTGTGCCTTCTCAGTAATCTAAGGTGGACATTTTCCACATTCTCAGAGCAAGATTTTAAATATATATTTATATAAATTTATATATAGGAGTTAAGATCACTAACCTTAACCACCATTACCTTCTGGGCATCAGGAGCCAACTAGAATTACTTTAACCAAGTAACACGAATTAGGTGTGACTTTAAATTATAATTTAAAATCTTTACTGGAAAGGAAAATAAACAATACTAATGCCATTTTGAATCCTGCACTAAACATGACGATTCAGCTCGAAGCCCAGAATGAATCCCAGTTAGGAAGTAAAGGCTAAGACAACGTGAAAACATGGAGGCTCATAAAGGCAAGTGATTTGGACAAAGGTAATGAATATTGTGGGAGATCAGACAAGGACAAGACCTATTCACAAAATGCTGGAGTAACTCAGCAGGTCAGGCAGCATCTCGGGAGAGAAGGAATGGGTGACGTTTCTTCAGTCTGAAGAAGGGTCTTGACCCGAAACGTCACCCATTCCTTCTCTCCCGAGATGCTGCCTGACCTGCTGAGTTACTCCAGCATTTTGTGAATAAATCGATTTGTACCAGCATCTGCAATTATTTTCTTATAAGGACAAGACCTATGTTGTCCACGTCGAACAAGGGCAGGACCTACACAGTAAATGGTAGGCCTCTGGGTCGTGTTGTAGAGCAGAGGGATCTAGGAGTACAAGTGCATGGTTCCTTGAAGGTCGAGTCACAGGTGGAGAAGGTGGTCAAAAAGGCTTTTGGCACTTTGGCCTTCATCAGTCAGAGTATTGAATATCGAAGTTGGGAGGTCATGTTGCAGTTGTATAAGACGTTGGTGAGACCGCATTTAGAATATTGTGTTCAGTTCTGGGCACCATGTTATAGGAAAGATATTGTCAAGCTTGAAAGGGTTCAGAAAAGATTTACAAGGAGGACTTGAGAGTGTGAGCTAAGGGAGATGTTGAGCAGGCTGGGTCTCTATTCCATAGAGCGCAGGAGGATGAGGAGAGGTCTTATAGAGATAGACAAAATCATGAGAGGAATAGATCGGGTAGATGCACAGAGTCTTTTACCCAGAGTAGGGGAATCAAGGACCAGAGAACATAGGTTCAAGGTGAAGGGGAAAAGATTTAATAGGAATCCGAGGGGTAACTTTTTCACACAGAGGGCGGTGGGTGTATTGAACAAGCTGACAGAAGAAGTAGTTGAGGCTGGAAACTATCCCATCATTTAAGAAACAGTTGGACAGGTACATGGATAGGACAGGTTTGGAGGGATATGGACCAAGCGCAGGCAAGTGGGACTAGGGTAGCTGGGACATTGTTGGCCGGTGTGGGTGAGTTGGGCCAAAGGGCCTGTTTCCACAATGTATCACTCTATCTATGACTCTATCTATGACTCTATTAAAAAGACAGCCAACTAGAATTACTTTAACCAGGTAATACGAACTAGGTGTAACCTTAAATTATAATTATTAAGTGGCATAGTATAAATTTTATATTTTATAATTATAAAAGTGGCAGTCTCCAATGAGACTAAATCTATAGTCATGGGTACAATCAGCATGAGAGACAATTATCTTACAGCCCACAAACTGACAATCTAACCCTAAGAAAAAAATGTCTTAAATATCAACGTTGTCAATTTAACAATAATCAATTGCGATTTCTGCTTTGAATGGCTGAAAGAATGATGATAAAATTAGTAAATGATCATGGGAAATAGCACATTAATTAAAGTAAGACAACAGCACCTTAAATGAAAACACAGAGTGCTGGAGTAACTCAGCGGGTCAGGCAGCATCTGTGGAGGACATGGATAGGTGACGTTTTGGATAGGGACCCTTCTTCACCCCTTCTTCAGGGGTGGGGGTGGGAGAAAGCTGGAAGAGAAGTGGGGATGGGACAAATCCTGTCGAGTGTTAATGTAACCCTAATGCATGGTCCATCGCCTTTTGCTATATGAACTTGTCATAATTAGGTCACAGGCTTTGAACGATAGAAGTAAGAAAAGGAAAATCTTTCAATTTAGAAATAGTAGTTATTGTACATCTAAAAATGGCACGCGGTGGTTTGACACGTTTCCTGTTGGTTATTATCTACTGAGATGACTGCTAGTGTTGGCAGGGCAGCAAAAGCTTGTGCTGACGACTTATACAAATCCCTGCTAAAAATACACACTGTTGTTCAATCCCCCAGTATCACATCTCTGCACATTTACCACCCAGAACGATGAACTATTTTTCAGTTACTACCAACACCTCGCGTGGTCAGGGATGGTTGGCACGGTATTTATTGAATTGAATAAGGTTTATTGGCCAAGTATGTACACATACAAGGAATGTGCCTTGGTGCTCCGCTCGCAAGTAACAGCACGACACACAATAAACAGCTAAGAATAAAGCATAAAACATTAAAACATTCAGAATAAAACAGTATAGTTTAAACACGCGAATGAAATGAAATGCCAGAGCAAATGGAGGCTACAGACCTTTGGTTGTTGAGTAGAGCTACTGCTCATGGAAACAAGCTGTCTTTATAGACAATAGGTGCAGGAGGAGGCCATTCGGCCCTTCGAGCCAGCACCGCCATTCAATGTGATCATGGCTGATCATTCACAATCAGTACCCCGTTCCTGCCTTCTCCCCGTACCCCCTGACTCCGCTATCCTTAAGAGCTCTACTTAGCTCTCTCTGGAATGCATCCAGAGAATTGGCCTTCACTGCCTTCTGAGGCAGAGAATTCAACTCTGAGGCAGAGAATATGTCTGGCTGTGGCTGCTTTGACAGTCTGGAGTCGCCTTCCAGAGGGAAGTGCTTCAAAGAGTTTGTGGCCAGGGTGAGAGGGGTCAGAGATTATTTGCTCTCATAATGAAAGTTGACCCTGTCAAGAGTGTTTTATTGTCAGGGAAGAAGGGTCTCGACCCAAAACGTCACCCATTCCTTCTCCCCAGAGATGCTGGCTGTCCCGCTGAGTTACTCCAGCTTGTGTTTTATTGTCTTACGTCCCAGATAGAACAATGAAATTCTTTCTTGCTGCAGCACATGTAAACATGGTACACTGTAAACATTATAATAACAAGAGAGAGAAAAAATAAATCCGCGTTGTATCTCTAAACTAAACTAAACCAAACTGAAGTTGGAGAAGTCAATGTTCATACTGCTGGGGTGTGAGCAAAATAAGAGGTGCAGTTCCTCCCATTTGCGCTGGGCAGCTCTGACAGTGGAGGAGGCCCAGGACAGAATGGTCAGCGTGGGAATGGGAGGGGGGGGTTAAAGTGTTGAGCAACCGGGAAGATCAGGTAGGTTTAGGCGGACTGAGCGGAGGTGTTGAGCGTTTCACCTGGGTGTTCAGCCAAAGGTCCATGGGCCCTTGATGGAACAACATGGTCTGCAGTCAGCATATCTCCTGCTTAGCCACCTGGACTTCAATATCTAATCTTTTAAGACTTTTTATCAGTTATCACAATTAGTAATTTCTTCCCAGATTTCTTCTCGACTAACACATGAATCTTCACTATTGCTTATTTCAATTTACAAAGTAATTGCTTTTTCCAGGTGGGGTTAAAAAACTGGAATCCTTTAACATTCATAAAGCTGAAGGCCAAATTATATTCTATAAAATTCCTAACAATTACTAATATTCTTGTGAAGAGTATTGGTTTTTATCTGGGATTGTGGAAGGAACTCATTCCAGTTAGCTCAAGTTGTGCAAAGTACATCGCAGGAACAGGCCCTTCGGCCCACAATGTCGGTGCTGAACATGGTGCCAATATAAACTAATCTCATCTGCCTTGCCATGATCCAATTCCATCGGGATTGATCCAATTGATCCAATTCCTCCCCGCATATGTAATTGCATTATTACGTGTTATATTTATTCCCCTTTGATCAACAATCTCTCCATTATACATAGAATGGAATAAGGAATTGCAACCTCTGACCAACATTACCGCTGATAAACGGTCACCTTAGTTCCATGTTCTCCCACTTTCACGTGCACTCCCTACACACTAGGGGGGCAAGTTATGGCGGCACGGTGGCGCAGCGGTAGAGTTGCTGCCTTACAGCGAATGCAGTGCCTGAGACTCAGGTTCGATCCTGACTACGGGCGCCGTCTGTACGGAGTTTGTACATTCTCCCTGTGACCTGCGTGGGTTTTCTCCGAGATATTCTGTTTCCTCCCACACTCCAAAGGCATACAGGTTTGTAGATTAATTGACTGGGTAAATGTAAAAATTGGCCCTAGTGTGTGTAGGATAGTGTTAATGTGCGGGGATCGCTGGGCGGCGCGGACTCGGTGGGCCGAAGGGCCTGTTTCCGCGCTGTATCTTTAAATCTAAATCTAAAGTTACAGAGGGCAAGTTAACCTACAAACCCGCACGTCTGTGGGATGTGGGAGGAAACCGGAGCACCCGGAGGAAACCCACTCCGTCACAGGGGAGAACGTGCAAGCCCCACACAGACAGCACCCGCAGTCAGGATCGAACCTGGGTCTCTTGCGTTGTGAGGCAGCGGATCTACCCGCTGCGCCATGTGACCCGAACACTACTCCACCCTTCAGAATACTTCTTGGTGAAGGGGTTGAATACTTATTTACGTGACCTAGCGCCGTTTCAGACGAAGGCAGAAAGATTTCCTTGATTATTATGAAGCCAAACATCTCTGAAGCAGTAAACGTCGCTGCTCCCGTCTGTGCAAGCTGAGTTTCTGCTCTCAAAGTGTCTGCAATGCAATCAAATTTGCCCAACACCAAATTCTCATCAAATCAATCGCTGCAGAAAGACCTGTTCTAATAGTTCAGGTGAAATGGTTCCATAATAAACGCATTTGTGCCAAGATATGCTGGCTCTGCTATTCAACTGCAGCTTTCATTTATGCTGGGTTCACCTTTTTTAGATTGCTATGGTGTGCGTCTGCACACTTGATGATAATGTAATGGGAGTACCATTAATGTGACCTTCACACCAACATATTCACAATTTAATGGCAGTGGTTAATAACTGATTCGAGGCTCCGATCCTGAATTTACACACACCCTCCTGATAGATGAATGTCATTATTAAAATTCAATTTAGAATTATTCTGATAGCGTTGCTAAACTGCATCACTAAACACTTCTCAGAAAATTATATTCCTGAAGAGGTTTATCTAATGTACAGGATAAAACACCTATTGATGTACTATTATCCAGAATATTTATATCAAGTGGTTTTTCGTTGGGCAGTTCATTTTTTTTTTTGTTGCTTATATCGTAAAAATTCATTAAACCGAATAGACCACACTGATTGACAGCTTTGCAGCTGCATCTTTATAAATGCACTGCGTACTAGATGAAAAGTCACTTTGTTGATTATTTTCCCCATGGTTACAATCTTAGTTTGCAGGTTCATTAGGTTTCGGAATCTCATTTTGAAAATTATTTCTTGATTTCCAATTTGAACCTTTGAATAATATGCCATAAACTGAACCGACATGTTTATGTTACTGCAATAAAATGTGTCGGTTGGAGCCTCAAATTGAGCAATTAGGAGCAATGGCACGTCTGAATCTCAAACGCTTAGCCTTTCGGTGGGTGAAAACCTCGCGTCAACGTGTATAAACTTTATAGTTTAGCAGTGGCACCTCAAAATCTTTCCCCCACAGAGTTAAACAAGGTGTGATTTGACACCATGTAATAACAAGTCTGAAGAAGGGTCTCGACCCGAAACGTCACCCATTCCTTCTCTCCTGAGATGCTGCCTGACCCGCTGAGTTACTCCAGCATTTTGTGAAATAAATACCCTGTAATAACAAGATTAACAGGAAAAACACAGACAGTTAGAGTAAGACTGGTAGTGATGGGGGCATAAAATGGGCTTTTGACCTCCCACTGGGGTGCAGCACGGTGGCGCAGCGGTAGAGTTGCTGCCTTACAGCGCCAGAGACCCGGGTTCGTTCCTGACTACGGTTGCTGCCTGTACGGAGTTTGTACGTTCTCCCTGTGACCTGCGTGGGTTTACTCCGGGTGCTCCGGTTTCCTCCCACACTCCAATGATGTGCAGGTTTGGTGGGTTAATTGGCTTGGGTAAAATTTTGTGTAGGACAGTGCTAGTGTACGAGGTGATCGCTGGTCAGCACGGACTCGGTGGGCCGAAGGGCCTGGTTGCGTGATGTATCTCGAAAGTTTAAAGTGTAAATCTGACTTTCTAAGCTAACTCACGGTTGCATGTTTTTGCCCAAAATCACCCTTAACTCACTTTGAAAAAGGACATGAAATCTGAAAACAGTGCCAAATATATTCTCCATGCAATTTAGTTAAGGTTAAAGATGCAGAATGGAAAGAGAATCATTGGCCCTCCGAGTCCGATCGATCACCCGATCACACTAGTTCTATGTTATTCCACTTTTGCATCCACTCCCTACACACTAAGTGTATGAAGGAACTGCAGATGCTGGTTTAAACCGAAGATAGACACAGAAAGCTGGAGTAACTCAGCGGGACAGGCAGCATCCCTGGAGAGAAGGAATGGGTGACGTTTCGGGTCGCGATCCATCTTTAGGCTGAAAGTCACGGGAAAGGGAAACAAGAGATTATAGAAGATGATAGACAATAGACAATAGACAATAGGTGCAGGAGGAGGCCATTCGGCCCTTCGAGCCAGCACCGCCATTCAATGTGATCATGGCTGATCATTCTCAATCAGTACCCCGTTCCTGCCTTCTCCCCATACCCCCTGACTCCGCTATCCTTAAGAGCTCTATCTAGCTCTCTCTTGAATGTATTCAGAGAATTGGCCTCCACTGCCCTCTGAGGCAGAGAATTCCACAGATTCACAACTCTCTGACTAAAAATGTTTTTCCTCATCTCTGTTCTAAATGGCCTACCCCTTATTGTTAAACTGTGGCCCCTGGTTCTGGACTCCCCCAACATTGGGAACATGTTTCCTGCCTCTAACATGTCCAACCCCTTAATAATCTTATATGTTTCGATAAGATCCCCTCTCATCCTTCTAAATTCCAGTGTATACAAACCTAGTCGCTCCAGTCTTTCAACATATGTCAGTCCCGCCATTCCGGGAATTAACCTAGTAAACCTACGCTGCACGCCCTCAAAGGCGTGATGTAAAGAGATAAAGAACAACGAATGAAAGATATGCAAAGAATGTAACGATGATAAAGGAAACGGGCCATTGTTAGTTGTTTGTTGGGTGAAACGTCACCCATTCCTTCTCTCCAGAGATGCAGCCTGTCCCACTGAGTCACTCCAGCTTTTAGTGCCCCTACACACTAGGGGTGATTTACAGAGGATGATTAACCTAAAAACCCCTCATGTCAATGAGTGAACATGATGGTCATCACCCAATATCATATGGACAAAGACAGTCACAAAAAGCTGGCGTAACTCAGCGGGACAGGCAGCATCTCTGGAGAAAAGGAATAGGTGACGTTTCGGGGTTGAGACCCTTCTTCAGACTGAGAGTCAGGGGAGAGGGAAAACAAGAGATATGAAAAGGTAACATCTAACAGGTACATCAACAAATACACATTTCACTCTCTCTCAGCTCGGTTCCACCTGAGGTCAGGATCGAACTTGGGTCTCTGGCGCTGTGAACTTTCTTGACTCGTATCATTTTGGCTAACCTTAGCAAAACATTGGAAACGTTGCCGTGTGTTAGTTGGGGCTAAAAGACGATGCGTTAAAACGATGGACTCGGTAGCTCCACGTGCTTTTATCTGAATATATATTGCTCTGTACCTTCTAGGAGGGGAAACAGCTGGAAGAGCAATGTTTAACAGCTTCTTTCCCAGTTGAAGCTCTCACTGCATTTTATATCAGGGGACTGCTGTTTAATTAATCAATTATCTTGTGCATGCTAAAGGAACAGTTTACACCAGATGCTGAATATAACAAGTTTAGCTTTTCTGATTGCAGGTTTTTTATTATATATGTAAGTGGACTATTCTGGTAAAGATCTTGTTCAAAGTTGCGGGGGGGGGTATAATTTGGAACCCATTTCACTGCCATCCTTTTATACATTTTATTGTCATTATAAATTGCTTTGCCCACACACAGGAATGCAGATTCATTCGCACCTTGCCAGAGAATACTGCTGGGTTTTTTGAAACCATTTAAACCTTTTCTGTCCGATGCACGAAGTAGTTTCAGGCTTCTCCAGTAAAACTGTCCGGGTATTGGATTAAGCAGAATCTTCTGGGGCCACAAGATCTTGTGAACCAGACAAGGAAACCCTCTGCAGCGCCACTGCATAGAAATCTGACATTCTCTGAATGTTATCCAATAGACAATAGACAATAGGTGTAGGAGGAGGCCATTCGGCCCTTCGAGCCAGCACCGCCATTCAATGTGATCATGACTGATCATTCTCAATCAGTACCCCGTTCCTGCCTTCTCCCCATACCCCCTGACTCCGCTATCCTTAAGAGCTCTATCTAGCAGCACAATGGAGGTCATTTAATATCTGCAACAGGTCATAAAGTTAGCGTCTGAATTAAATTTTCCACCTCACCACACCATGTTCTAAGAGAGAGACACACACACACACACACACACACACACACACACACACACACACACACACACACACACACACACACACAAATATCTATATAGATATATATATATATATCCGTGTCTCTAAAGCTCCATGGACTGCTAGAAACTTAAAGTATTAACAATTAACAAAGAATATATATATATTTAACAACACATATATATATATGCATACACACACACACAGATATATATACATAATACATATATAGACACACACACACACACACACATGTATATATACAGAGAGAGAGAGAGAGAGAAATATACACACATACACACACACACACATGTATATATACACATATGTATGTATGTAGATATACACACAAGTCCACCCACCGATTTTCCAGCACCCGATGGTCTGGCACCTCCTTTAATCCGGACAAAATTCCGAGAACATTGCAGGTGAAGCGTGCTCTTTTGGGATGTGTGCCTCTGTCCTGAAAGAGTTCATTTGACTTCTTTGTTAATTGTAAATATCTTATTTAAGTTTCTAGCAGTTCACGGTACTTCAGAGACAGGGGTTCGCACTAGTTCTGTGTTATCCCTCTTTCTCACCCACCCCCCTACACACAAGCAGACCAATTAACCTACAAACCCACAGAGTGCCTGTTTACATGATTCTTGTGCTCACCCATCCAGTAGTTCTTCAACAAATGCGCCTGTCACTGTATTTCCCAGCTCAGTTCTCCTTAATATAGGCACAATTAGTGATTAAATCGCAGAATTTTGATCCTAATTGAGTCCAGTTTAAATCGGGTTTTTTTCTCTGAGATTATTAGACTAATGTTGAGGACATGTGTGTAGAAGCCAAGCCTGCCACAGAACTGCCAATGTCTGCTGGGCGTAATGGGCATTGTAGAGAGTTTACTCGAGTTACACTTCATTTGTTAGAAGCTCCTCAGTTAAATTGGAACTTTTGGCCAAAATTGACCCCATCGGGTCTGGTGCTGAAAGGAGTGAGATCAATTTACTTTACGATTTATATCTCAATCTTGTATACTTTTTGTAAGTCATTTTTGCTTATTTAAAATTGTTATTCAAAGGACATTCCAATTTAAAATGCTATATTATTTTGATTAATAACACTTTCACCAGTATTCTTCTTACGGCTCTTAAATATTTAGTGAATATTCCTAAAAGCAAGTTTTATAACAGTTGTGTTTTCATTTTTTTTGTGGCATGGTCTATATTAAGCAATATGCAAAAATGTTTTGCACAATATCCTTTCACACAGAGGTTGGTGGGTATATAGAACAAGCTGCAAGAGGAAGTATTTGGGACAGGTACAATGATTACATTTAGTACAGTGCAACGTAGGTTCACGAGATTAATCCCTGGGATGGTGGGAGTGTCATATGAGGAAAGATTGAAAAGACTAGGCTTGTATTCATTGGAGTTCAGAAGGATGAGAGGGGATCTTCTAGAGACATGTAAAATTATAAAAGGACTGGACAAGCTAGATGCAGGAAAAATGTTCCCAGTACTGGGGGGGTCCAGAACCAGGGGCCACACAGTCGTAGAATAAAGGGGGGGGGCATTTAAAACTAAGGTGAGAAGGAACTTTTTCACCCAGAGAGTTGTGAATTTGTGGAATTCTCTGCCACAGAGAGCAGTGGAGGCCAAATCACT
Organism: Rhinoraja longicauda; assembly: GCF_053455715.1. Taxonomy (NCBI): domain Eukaryota; kingdom Metazoa; phylum Chordata; class Chondrichthyes; order Rajiformes; family Arhynchobatidae; genus Rhinoraja; species Rhinoraja longicauda. Next base: position 34,981,355 of record NC_135974.1, on the reverse strand, counting down.
GGATGAATTTAAGAGAGAGTTAGATAGAGCTCTAGGGGCTAGTGGAATCAAGGGATATGGGGAGAAGTTGGGCACAGGTTACTGATTGTGGATGATCAGCCATGATCACAATGAATGGCGGTGCTGGCTCAAAGGGCCGAATGGCCTCCTCCTGCACCTATTTTCTATGTTTCTATGTTTCTAAATGCCATGGCTAGGGAAAGTTTAGAGGAATGTGGGCCAAACACGGTCAAATGGGACTAGCTTAGGTGGGGCATTTTGCTTAGCATGGACGAATTCGGCTGAAGGGTCTTTTTCTGAGCTTTATGACGCTATGTTTGAATGGAAATTTCGGAAACTGGACGTGTCAAGTTTGAATACGCGGGTTTGTAGGTTAATTGGCCCTCTGTAAATTGCCCCTAGTGTGCAGGGAGTGGATGCAAAAGTGGCATTAAGATAGAACGAGTGTGAATGAGTGATGGGTGGTTGGCCTGGACTCAGTGGGCTGCCTTTCCATGCTGTGTCCTTTAATCCGCTCAATCAATAAGTCAGTGGAATGTGAAAGAAAATAACTGCAGATGCTGGTACAAATCGAAGGTATTTATTCACAAAATGCTGGAGTAATTCAGCAGGTCAGGCAGCATCTCAGGAGAGAAGGAATGGGTGACGTTTCGGGTCGAGACAAAGTTGTCCTGCCCCCCTGACATCAGTCTGAAGAAGGGTCTTGACCCAAAACGTCACCCATTCCTTCTCTCCTGAGATGCTGCCTGACCTGCTGAGTTACTCCAGTGGAATGTGAATATCCACTTCCTGTAGGAACTGACCAGAATCCATGCCCCTGCTAATTGTAATCACATTGCAGATGGTGGATGCAGGAAGGCCACAAAGGTCTCTATCTGCATCACCTTTGTCAGCCTTGATTGAGGCGTGACCTTGATCTTGCACTAAACGTTATTCCCTTTATCCTGCATCTGTAGACGCTGGATGTCCCCATTGTAATCATGTGTATTCTTTCCGCTGACTGCTTAGCACGCAACAAAAAGTTTTTCTCTGTACATAGAAACATAGAAGCACAGAAAATAGGTGCAGGAGTAGGCCATTCGGCCCTTCTAGCCAGCACCGCCATTCAATGTGATCTTCTTTCGTGTCCGTCTTCTGTGTTCCAAATGTTACATCGCTGTCATCGTTCGTCCTGTAAAGGGCGCGGGTTTCTGGTGACAATCAGTGGGGGCCATCACTTGTACAGTAGACGATGGTGGTAGCAGAATTAGCTCAGGACACTTCCAGTTTCCAGCCCCGGACACTTCTGCTATGGGGGCCAGTTCAATATGATCATGGCCGATCATCCAAAATCAGTACCCTGTTCCTGCTTTTTCCCCACATCCCTTGAATCCGTTAGCCCCAAGAGCTAAACCGAACTCTTGACACATGACAATTGTCTACACATACCAATAAACTAAAGTAACGAAACTAACTAATCCTAACTTTTCTGCTGCCACTGCAGAACACCCACCCTCTTCAGTTGCCACTCACTACTTTGAATCTACCGTCCCCAAAAATCCAAATCCCTTCACAATGGCTTCTCCAGAGATTGATTTTGTAAATTTACAAGCAGCGTGGTTATCTAAATCTGCCTGATGTCTCCTGTGGAAACTAACTCAAACAGGCCATACAAATGAAGCACTCTCTGTTCCAAGATCAATCAGTCCAACTATCCCCTGTGTTTATGGTGAAGTCATAAATCTGAAAAATATATCATTTCGATGCTTAGAAAATGAGTTGATTAAGTAAAACAAAATAATAAGATTGGCTCCTGACAGGACAATATGTTTGCGGACTTGACTGCAACACAACATTACTTTAATTGAGTTCACTGTGACTTATGACTTAAATCTAATAACATAATTTATGCTGGAACTGTCAGGTTAAAGTAGTGCAATAAAACTAGCAATTTTGACTTCCCATTTTGATTGATTGAGAGATGCAGCAGGGAAACAGGCCCTTCAGCCCACTGAGTCCATGCTGACCGTCAACCACCTGCTTGCACTCGTTCTATGTTGTCCTACTTTCCCATCTAGTCCACACACACCAGAGGCAATTTACAGGGGGGCCGATTAACCTACAAACCCGCAAGTCTTTGGGTTTTGGGAGGAAACAGGAGCACCTGTAGGGAACTGACACGCTCACATGGAGAACATGCAAACTCCACACAGACAGCACCCAGGGTCAGGATGGAATCCGGGTCTCCGGCGCCGTGCAGCCCCTTCCTAAATAAGTGTATCGTTTTGGAGTTGCGCGTTGCAGAAAGGAAAACGATTGTAGTTAATGCAAGCCAATGACGGTGCTGGCTTGAAGGGCCTAATGTCCTACTCCTGCACCTATTGCCTATTGATCCCAGCCCCAGGATTTCTCTTCGGGACTTTTTCAGGCCTTGCCCAAACATCTCGGCTCGCCTTGTTAATAACCCCCCTTCTACGAACCGCTCATTATGACGTGGACTGTGCATTGATTGTTTACTGGTGATCACACAGTGTCCTTTCCCATCACAATCCCTCGGATAATGCGACGATCTCCCCGTTGCAACAGTGCGTGGACATCATGCAATCGTGGCTCTTCCGTGCATGCCACGTAAACCCCTGCATTGTCCATCCCTGACAAGTGAAACCCCCTCTCGTTGACGTTCAACAGCATGCTTCCCAGATTATATCATCCAGGATCATCATCATCATCTTGGTGGCTACCATTGACCTGACACCTCAGTGAACCAGCCCAGCGGGTAGAGTTGTGGTGCAGCAGGTAGAGTTGTGGTGCAGCAGGTAGAGTTGCTGCCTTACAGCGCTAGAGACCCGAGTTCGATCCTGACCTCAGGTGCTGCCTGTGTGGAGTTTGTACGTTCTCCCTGTGACTGCGTGGGTTTTCTCCGGATGCTCCGGTTTCACTCGAGGTCAGGATCGAACCCGGGTTTCTGATGCAGTGTGACAGCAACTCTACCGATCTTGTCCAAACTGTGGGAGCTTCATTATCCACCATATGTTATTCAGATTATTGTATAACGAGACGATACTTTATCTATTTTTTTGGTTTACCACCACACTAAAGTCATACATTTAAAATAAGCATGAAAATACAGAGCGGTTAGTTCCCATTAAATCAGTGGAATGGAATCCAGTGAGTTTTAGAAAGAGCATACGATCTTCACTGTTAATTTATCACCCGAGCTGTGAAGATGAAAACTATCACTGTTTTTGTCAAAAAAATTGCATTTGGTGGAGACACTAACTGCTTCATTTAGAAACAGAGCTAAACATAGAACATATTTTGTTTTAAAGAAGCTCAAAAGAACAGAGTTATAGAGAGTCACACAGCACGGAAACAGGCGCTTCGGCCCGACACCTCCCTGCCGATCACAATGCCCCATCTACACTGTAATCATGTACAGTCTTTCCGCTGACTGGGTCGCACACTACAAAAAAGCTTTTCGCTGTACCTCAGAACACGTGACAATATACTAAACAAACAAACTAAACACCCCAGCGGTATGAACATTGACTTCTCTAACTTCAGATAGTTCCTCTGTCCCTCTCTTTCCCCTCCCCCTTCCCAGTTCCCCCACTAATCTCTCCTACCACATCCTATCTTTGTCCCGCCCCCTCCCCTGACATCAGTCTAAAGAAGGATCTCGACCCGAAACATCACCCATTCCTTCTCTCCAGAGATGCTGCCTGACCCGCTGAGTTTCTCCAGCATTTTGTGTCTACCTTCGATTTAAACCAGCAGCTGCATTTTTTTGCCTAAACAAACAAACTTCATCCCACTTGCCCACAAATTATGACTTAAGATGTGGAAATGAAACCTGTCCGTATTTATGTTGTTAAAAATTGCATTTGGTAGAGACGCTAACTGTTTTATTTAAAAACGGGGCTAAAAGCTGAACACTTTTTTAAAGCAGCTCGAAAGAATTTGCCACTATGTAAATGTAAAAAATATTTAGGAATGTGTAGGAAAGATAACTCCAGCTGCTGGTTTAAATCGAAGGTGGACACAAAATGGAGGAGCAACTCAACGGGACAGGCAGCATCTCTGGAGAGAAGGAATGGGTGACGTTTCAGGTCGAGACCCTTCTTCAGACTCAAAAATATTGGCTGATTTACATCATTACTGACATTGCATGTCTCATGCATATACATCACACATCCCATTCAAAGAGCTCAACCCGAAATATCGTCTATCAATGTAGAAACAAGGAATTACAGATGCTGGTTAATACACAAAAGTAACTCAGCAGGTCAGGCAGCATCTCTGGAGAACATGGAGAGGTGACATTTTGGGTCGAGACTCGCCCTTTTTTACATATAATATAGTCTGATGTTGGTCACTCCCTCTTCTCCCCTCTCCCATCAGGCAAGAGGTAAAGAAGTTTGAAAACACAAACTTCCAGACAGCGTGGAATAGTTTTTCCCAGCTGTTATCAGGCAACTGAACCATCCTATCATCAGCTATAGTCAAGTCAAGTCAAATTTATTTGTCACATACACATACTCGATGTGCAGTGAAATGAAAGTGGCAATGCCTGCGGGTTGTGCACAAAAAGAATTACAGTTACAGCATATAAATAAAGTTAATAAGTTACTAAACATAGCACAAAAAGTGTCGACAAAAATTTAGTCTCTGGGGTTATCAAAGTTGACAGTCCTGATGGCCTGTGGGAAGAAGCTCCGTCTCATCCTCTCCGTTTTCACAGCGTGACAGCGGAGGCGTTTGCCTGACCGTAGCATCTGGAACAGTCCGTTACTGGGGTGGCAGGGGTCCCTCATGATCTTGCTTGCTCTGGATCTGCACCTCCTGATGTATAGGTCCTGACCTTATTTCCATCTACCTCATTGATCTTTAATCGGACTTTCAACCCGACAAAATGTTTTTCACTGTCCCTCGGTACACATGACAATAATAATGTAAACTAAACTAGAAACCTAAACGTCAGCAGCCTACCCACTGAGTTACTCCAACACTTTGTGTCCTTTTGTGTATCACCTGTCCGTGTTCTCCAGAGAAGCTGCCTGACTGGCCGAGTTACTCCAGCACTTTGGGTCCTTTTCTCTATTAACCGGCATCTGCAGTTCCTCGTTTCAACGTTGATAGATGATGTTTCGAGTTATGGATCCTTCTTTAAACCTGACCCAAAATGTCACCTGTCCGTGTTCTCCAGAGACGCTGCCTGACCCGCTGAGTTACTCCAGCACTTTGTGTCTTTTTTTCTGCCTGCAGACCTTTTTGTTTACATTTGCGTTTTGCTTGCGTTTGCGAACATGCCTTTGAATTGTGATGATGACGTTTCTGCCTTTCATCCTATGTTGTGTGCAATGGGAGCAAGTAGCCAGTGGCATCAAGTGTCTGTTTTCCCTTCAGGTGTCCAGTTCCTGGATGCGACGGGCTGGGGCACGTCAGTGGCAAGTACGCATCGCATCGCAGTGCGTCCGGATGCCCCTTGGCTGCCCGTCGACAGAAGGAAGGATTCCACAATGGCTCGCCCTTTAACTGGAAGCCCTTGAAAGGAGACGGGCCGGCCTGTCCAACCCCAGGGTGCGATGGCTCCGGCCATGCCAATGGCAGTTTCCTTACACATAGAAGGTACACGATGCTCCCCGACTTGCGGTGCCTCGACTTCACCGTATTGCCACTCTTTACGATGGCGCAGAAGCGATGCACGTTCAGTAGAAAGCGTACTTCAAATTTTGAATGCTGATCTTTTCCCGGGCTCTCCCCGGGGCTGGCAGACCTGTCCGCTGCTCAGACTGGCAGTGTCTCACGCGGTATGCTGGATCGCGGCAGCGAGCCACAGCTCCCAGTCAGCCACGGTTGCCAGCTGCCATGGCCCTGATGTTCGCTAGGTTAGGTGTATTACATGCATTTCCGCCTTACGATATTTTCTATTTACCATGGGTTTATCGGAACATAACCCCATCGTACGTCGAGGAGCACCTGGTATATAAAACACTGTCCTACATTCAATAGACAATAGACAATAGACAATAGGTGCAGGAGTAGGCCATTCAGCCCTTCGAGCCAGCACCGCCATTCAATGCGATCATGGCTGATCACTCTCATTGAATTGACTGAGAGAAACAGCACAGAAACAGGTCCATCAGCCCACCCACCGAGTCCACACCGACCATCGATCACCCGCTCACACTAGTTCTACGTTTATATATATATATATATATATATATATATATCCCACTTGTTCATCCACTCCCGACACACCAGGTACAATTTACAGAAGGCCAATTAACCCGCACGACTTCAGGACATGGGCGGAAACCCATGTGGTCTGTAGACTTTAGTGACATAGTGCGGAAACAGGCCCTTTGGCCCATCGAGCCCACGCCGACCAGCAATCAAAGGTGCACCAGCACTATCCTACACACACTAGGGACAGTTTACGGAGGACAATTAACCGACAAACCTGTATGTTTTGGGGATGTGGGAGGAAACGGGTGCACTTCCGGTCTTCACCCGCGGTTTCTCCTGCGATCCACGCAGTCACAGGAGAACGGACAAACTCCACACAGACAGCACCCGAGGTCAGGATCGAACTGGTGCCGCGAGGCAGCGGCTCTATCAGCTGCACTACTGTGCGACATGCAGTACTTAAAACTGCCACAGCAACAGTGCGGGAATCTTGAGCAAAAACACCAAGTTACTGGAGGAGTGTAAGAAAATAACTGCAGATGCTGGTACAAATCGAAGGTATTTATTCACAAAATGCTGGAGTAACTCAGCAGGTCAGGCAGCATCTCACGAGAGAAGGAATGGGTGACTGAAGATGGGTCTCGACCAGAAACGTCACCCATTCCTTCTCTCCTGAGATGCTGCCTGACCCGCTGAGTTACTCCAGCATTTTGTGAATAAAAAGTTGCTGGAGGATCTCAGCGGGACAGGCAGCATCTCTGGAGGGAAGGAATGGGCGAGGTTTCGGGTTGAAACCCTTCTTCAGACTGAGCACATTTAATCAAACAGTTTAACTTACTAAGATTGGATTCAAATGCGGAAATAAATAGTCAAGTAATTTGGATAAAAAAGTGATCATTTATGGAGACACAAGGGACACAAGTACCCAGGCCAGGGGGGGGGGGGGGGCGCTGTGAGGGAGGTGTGTTTTGGGGGGGGGGGGGATTTGTAACTTTGTCAGCCCCCTTTATGGGTGGCTATTTGCATACCTTCGGTATGTGGGCAAAGAATTTCACTGTGACTTGCCACATGTGACAATAAAATATTCAATTAAATTCAAAGAGACTGCAGATGTTAGAACTTCAGGGAAACACAAGTGCCGGAGGAACTCAGCGGGTCAGGCAGCATCTGTGGAAGGAATGGACAGACAACCTTTTGGGTCTGAATCTGATGAAAGGTTCTCCGAGCCTCTATGGATTTACTGCCACAGCCTCCATTACCCTTTACGGATGACTAAACGTTTATCAGATGCTGAAACTTGTGTTTACCTCATTTTATTTTCAATGTTTGCGGTACGATCAAACTCACTCAATGGACTTGTTCTCTCTTGTGTTTTTGGTCCCTCTCTACAGTCTTTCTGGTTGTCCAAGAGCCACTTTGGCCATGAAGAAAGCAAAATTCTCAGGGGAAGATCTACTCACTACAAAATTCAGAGCGAGTGACGGTAAGACACAATGGGAATCGGCATCGAATGCAATCTTCCGCTGTGACTGGAAACCTTGTAAATACCATTTACCTGACCACTGCTTTATAGTGTCATTGAAAATACCTGAAATGCATCAACTTAAGATGAAACAGAGAAACATAGAAAATCGTTGCAGGAGTAGACCACACGGCCCTTCGAGCCAGCACCACCATTCAATATGAGCATGGCTGGTCATCCAGAATCAGTACCCTGTTCCTGCTTTCTCCCCATATCCCTTGATTCCGTTAGCCCTAAGAGCCATATCTAACTCTCTAATGAGAGGGGAAAGATTTAATAGGAATCTGAGGGATGACCTTTCCACACAGAGGATGATGGGTGTAGGGAACATGCTGCCAGGGGAGATAGAAACAAGGAGATGCAGATGCTAGTTTACCAAGGAAAGGATAAAGTGCTGGAGTAACTCAGCGGGTCAGGCAGCTTTCCTGGAGAACGTGGATAGGTGACGTTTTTGATTGGGACCAAATGGTCTGGAGAAGGGTTCTGACCCAAAACATTGCCTATCCATGTTCTCCAGAGATGCTGCCTGACCCACTGAGTTACTCCAGCGTTTTGTTTTGCCAGATGAGGTAGTTGAGGCAGGTAGCATAACAACATTTAAAAGACATTTGGACAGGCACATGGATAGGAACGGTTTAGAGGGATATGGGCCAAACGCAGGCAGGTGGGACTAGAGTAGATGGAGCATCTTGGTCGGCATGGGCACGTTAGGCCGAAGGGCCTGTTTTCGTGCTGTATGACGCTCAGGAGAAAATGGACAAGTGACGTTTCGGGTCGGGACTCTTCTTCAAATTGGTTGGAGTCGGGAAAGTGGAGAAAAAAACAGGAAGTGAAAAAATAACAGGACAAATAAATGCGGGCAACAAGGAGCAAGGAGGTTCCCTGATAGGCTGATTTCTCTGCCTGTGCAGTTCCTTGCTTCTAGAAGTACTTAATGCATTTGTGTAAGTCGCTTAAAACACACTTTACTTAGGAAATGTCGAAGATGGAATGGCGTATTTTCTAGGCTCCCTCAAATACACTTTCTTTTCTTCACAGCGATAGAAAATGATGAAGAGATTAAACAACTTGACAAAGAGATCAGTGAACTGAATGAATCCAACACAGAGATGGAATCCAACATGATGAAGCTGCAATCACAGGTATGGATCACAGAGGCCAGTGGCAGGCAGCGTGGTGACAGAGCAGTCCGCACTACTACCTCACAGCAACAGGGATCAGGGTTCGATACCGACCGCGGGCTGTGTGTGTGTGTGTGTGTGTGTGTGTGTGTGTGTGTGTGTGTGTGTGTGTGTGTGTGGGGTGTGGGGGGGGGGAGGGATTTACACATCCTCTCCCTGACTGGATGAGCTCTCTGTAACAACCTTCCTTGAAGTGACACATGCAAAGTGTCTTCATTTCTTTGTTATAAATTCATTTCCGTGGAAGCGATCTGTGTCTACCCGGACTGACGGCACAAAGCCCCATTTCAGGCAGCATTTGCCTTGATAGCTGGTTTTGAACCGATTTGCAAAGGGTGATAGTGTTTGTTACTTTCATGCATTCTTTAAAAGGTTTAGTTTGATATAATGCGCTCGGAAGGGGAGATGATTAGTTGTATAATTACATGTACAGATGCTCCCTGACTGACGATGCATCGACTTACGATATTTCGACTTTACGATGGTGCAAACGGCAGCGGCCTGCGGCGAGCCGCGGCCCGCTTCCGCCCACGTGATCGCGTGTATTCAATGCGTTTCCACTTACGATATTTTCAGTTTGCGATGGGGTTTCTGGGAACGGAACCCCATGGAAAGCTGTGGAGCGCCTGCATTAATTAACCAGATGAGAGGAAGAGCCTAAAGTGTTGTCGTGTTTGCTGAATCAATGGATTAACAGTCAGTAACTTTGTTCAGATTTCCAGCATGGAAAAAAACTTGAAGACTATCGAGGATGAGAATAAAGTGATCGAGGAGCAGAATGAAGCCTTATTTAAAGAGCTGGCGGGGTTGAGTCAGGCCCTGATTCGCAGCCTTGCTGACATCAAACTGCCTCAAATGGTAAGCCACCTTCACAAGTTTACAAGTTATAGGAGTAGAATGAGGCCATTCGGCCCATTGAGTCTAGTCTGCCATTCAATCATGGCTGATCTCTGCTTCCTATTCCCATTTTCGGGTCGAGACCCTTCTTCAGACCCATTCCTTCTCTCCAGAGACGCTGCCTGTCCCGCTGAGTTGCTCCAGCATTTTGTTTCTATCTTCGATTTAAACCAGCATCTGCAGTTCTTTCCTCCACACCTTGTGGTCACTCAAGAGTGCAGTCAATATTTCATAAGAAAACATTATTCACAAGTTATCGGAGCAGAATTAAGGCCGTTCGGCCCATCGAGTCTACTCCGCCATTCAATCATGGCTGATCTCTGCCTCCTAATCCCATTTTCCTGCCTTCTCCCCATAACCCTTGACACCCGTTCTAATCAAGAATCTGTCTGACTCTGCCTTAAAAAATATCCACTGACTTGGCCTCCACAGCCCAATGTGGCAACGGGTTCCACAGATGAACTACCCTCTGATTATTTTATTTGGAGTGTTGTGTTCCGTTCTGGGCACCATGTTATAGGAAAGATGCTGTCAAGCTGGAAAGGGTACAGAAAAGATTTACAATGATGTTGCCAGGGTTAGAGGGTGTGAGCTACAGGGAGAGGTTGAGCAGGCTGGGACTCTATTCCTTGGAGCGCAGGAGGATGTGGGATGCACTTATTGAGGTGTATAAAATCATAAGAGGAATAGATCGGGTAGATGCACAGAGTCTCTTGCCCGGAGTAGGTGAATCGAGGACCAGAGGACATAGGTTTACAGTGATGGGGAAAAGATTTAATAGGAATCTGACGGGTAACTTTTTCACTCAGAGGGTGGTGGGTGTATGGAACAAGCTGCAAGAGGAGGTAGTTGAGGCAGGGTCTATCCCAACATTTAAGAAACAGTTGGATAGGACAGGTTTGGAAGGATATGGGCCAAACGCGGGCGGGTGGGACTAGTGTAGCTGGGACATGTTGGCCGGTGTAGGTAAGTTGGGCCGAATGGCCTGTTTCCACGCTGTATCACTCTATGATTCGTATAAGAAAATAACTGCAGATGCTGGTGCAAATCGATTTATTCACAAAATGCTGGAGTAACTCAGCAGGTCAGGCAGCATCTCGGGAGAGAAGGAATGGGTGACGTTTCGGGTCGAGACCCTTCTTCAGACTGATGTCAGGGGGGCGGGACAAAGGAAGGATATAGGTGGAGACAGGAAGATAGAGGGAGATCTGGGAAGGAGGAGGGGAAGGGAGGGACAGAAGAGCTATCTAAAGTTGGAGAAGTCGACGTTCATACCACCGGGCTGCAAACTGCCCAGGCGAAATATGAGGTGCTGTTCCTCCAATTTCCGGTGGGCCTCACTATGGCACTGGTCTCGACCCGAAACGTCACCCATTCCTTCTCTCCCGAGATGCTGCCTGACCTGCTGAGTTACTCCAGCATTTTGTGAATAAATCACTCTATGATTCTATCTTTTGCTGAAATCTTTAAAACATCTGCTTGGTGAGGCAGACGCGCGATGTGACTCGATCCAATTAATGTAGAGGGTGATTCATAAAAACTTGTGCTGGTGGTGACTCTTCAGTCGGTGAGTGTTGCAGTTTTTAGTAACGGATTCCAAGAAGGTTCTTGATGCTGTTTTAAGCATCAAGAATGCAATTAACTTGAATGACTGCAGTATTCATTTCTTGGATACATCCACATTGCTGAAAGGTTTCTTCAAACAATTGATCACCTTAGAGCCATCCAGCATGGAAACAGGCCCTTCAATCCAACTTGCCCATGCTGACCAAGATGTCTCACCTGCACTAGTCCCACCTCTAAACCTTTACTGTCCATGTACCTGTCCAAAGGTATTTTAAATGTTGTTATAGTACCTGCCTTAATGACCTACTCTGGCAGTACATTCCAAATACCCACCACTCTCTGTGTGTGAAAACCTTGCCCTTCAGGTTCCTGTTAAAGGGGTTGGACACGTTAGAGGCAGGAAACATGTTCCCAATGTTGGGGGAGTCCAGAACCAAGGGCCACAGTTTAAGAATAAGGGGTAGGCCATTTAGAACGGAGATGAGGAAAAGCTTTTTCAGTCAGAGAGTTGTGAATCTGTGGAATTCACTGCCTCAGAAGGCAGTGGAGGCCAATTCTCTGAATGCATCCAAGAGAGAGCTAGATAGAGCTCTTAAGGATAGAGGAGTCAGGGGGTATGGGGAGAAGGCAGGAACGGGGTACTGATTGAGAATGATCAGCCATGATCGCATTGAATGGCGGTGCTGGCTCGAAGGGCCGAATGGCCTCCTCCTGCACCTATTGTCTCTTGTCTATTGTCTATTGTCTAAATCTTGTCCCTCTCACCTTAAAGCTACGACCTCTAGTTCTCGATTCCCCTACCCTGGGAAAAAAACATCTGCGCATCTATCTCCCTCATGATTTTATACACCACTGTAAGATCACCCCTTATCCTCCTACGCTCCAAGGAATAAAGTCCTCGCCTGCTCAACCTCTCCCAAGAGCTCAAGCCCCTCAAATCCTGGCAACATCCTCGTCAAGTGTTTCATTCCTACTTCTTTATCTCATGGCCTATTAAAAAATTCCACCTGTGATAGAATTTATAATCTGTGATGGATATTTTATGATATTTAATATTCAAGTTTGCTCGATCACATAAGTTTCCTTAGTTAAGTTTAGTTTATTGTCTCGTGAACCGAGGCACAGTGGAAAGCTTTTGTTGCGCGCTATCCAGTCAGCGGAAAGACAAGACATGATTACAATCGAGCTGTCCACAGTGTACAGATACATGATTAGGTGAGACTGACTGCTCCTTGGCCTTGCCGAGGCAGCATGAGGTGTGGATGGAGACAGCATGGAAACAGGTCCTTCAGCAAACCGAGTCTTCTAATGGAGTTTTTAATGCAGGCTTTTAATCCACTTTCTGCTACAATTATTTTGCTTGTTTGAACTGGGACTGACATGCTCAAACTTTATTATCTGAACTTTCACATGCAAACAAATTTCTGCCACAGAAGGCAGTGGAGGCCAATTCTCTGAATGCATTCAAGAGAGAGCTTGATAGAGCTCTTAAGGATAGCGGAGTCAGGGGGTATGGGGAGAAGGCAGGAACGGGGCACTGATTGAGAATGATCAGCCATGATCACATTGAATGGCGGTGCTGACTCGAAGGGCCGAATGGCCTCCTCCTGCACCTATTGTCTATCGTCTATTGTCTAACCGTAAAGGAAACCTCGTTAAAAATTCAACAGTAATGACCTTAACGAGCTAAATATCAATCCTCTACTCTAACAAATTCATGTTTTATATTTTGTTCAATATTGCATGGACTAATGCATTTTACCAGCAAGTGAAATAGGCAGTTACTCAATTCTAAGAGTACATTACTTCATTCCTTCAATAAACAGCAGTCACGGTGACGCAGCGGTAGAGTTGCTGCCTTACAGCGCTTACAGCGCCGGAGACCCGGGTTCCATCCCGACTACGGGTGCTGTCTCCCCATGATCTGCATGGGTTTTCTCCGAGATTTTCGGTTTCCTCCCACACTCCAAAGACGCACAGGTTTTGTAGGGTAATTGGCTTGGTAAATGTAAAAATTGTCCCTAGTGGGTGTGGGGCAGTGTTAGTGTGCGGGGATCGCTGGTCAGCGCGGACCCGGTGGGCCGAAGGGCCTGTTTCCGCGCTGTATCTCTAAACTAAACTAAACAAAACATATGCTTTACGACATATAATGGTCATAGGGTCACTTATGACAGGTTACTCCCACAGTCACGGTCACTCCCTCTTCTCCCCTCTCCCATCGGGCAAGAGGTACAGAAGTGTGAAAACTCACACCTCCAGATCCAGGGACAGTTTCTTCCCAGCTGTTATCAGGCAACTAAACCATCCTATCACCAACTAGAGAGCGGTCGGTCCTCAGCTTCTGTTTACCTCAATGGAGACCCTCGGATAATCTTTAATCGGACTTAACCGGACTTTATCTTGCACTAAACATTGTTCATGTCATTCCCTTTATCATGTACCTGTACACCGTGGATGGTTCGATTGTACAGGTGCTCCCCGGCTTACGGTGTTTCGACTTGCGGTAGTTCGACTTTGCGACGGTACAAACGCCAGCGTCCCGTGGCGAGCCGCCGCTCGCTCCCGGCCACGTGATCGCGTGTATCACGATGCCTTTCGACTTCCAACACTTTCGGTTTCCGATGGGTTTCTCGGAACGGCACCCCATCGGAAGCTGAGGAGCGCCTCCAGTTTAAATTCCATTTGGAATATTTTGGAGGACCAAGAACCAAGAAACCACCTGCAGTCATGTATTGTCATCTGCTGATTGGATAGCACGCATGCAACAAAAGCTTTTCAACGCACCTCGGTACAGGTGACAATAAACTAAACTCAACTCAACTCACGTTCTAATACTTGTTTTTGTCTCTGTTGTTGTTTAGCAGGAACCAATCAGTGAACAGAATTTTGACGCCTATGTTAATACGCTCACAGATATGTATACCAATATGGAATGCTACCAGAACCCAGAAAATAAAGCACTACTGGAGAACATTAAACAAGCTGTAAAGGGCATTCAGGTCTAAAACATTGTATATGAACTGTTCAAGTAAGCTGTAAATACAGTACATTTGTGATTGATATTGGTTTAGAAATATTTATAGCAATTACGAACATAGAAATTGCACTTGTTTAGAACAAGGAGCCCGTAACATTATTGTGTAAATTTTAAAATTACGTTTAAATTGAATCTGGAAAGCAAATATGTAAACTATTCTGTATGTTGACTCTTCCTATTTATTTAATGTTTGTCTATTTATTTAACTTTGTGTTTAATCCAGATAAAACTGAATTGAAAAAAAAAACTTGTTTCTGGAGTGCATGAAAAGCTGTAATATTTTCTATGTTGCTCCAGTTTAAGCTGTTTTACGAAGTTAACACAAGTCAACTTATTTTTGTATTGTATTATTTATTGCTTTATTAATGTGATTTATTCCCTTTTTATGTGGAGTGAGAATATTTTATAACTGACATGTTTTGATAATTTTTTCAGAAAATGTTCTGATTTTATTAATATTTTTTCCTATCTTACTGAAAATATTTTTCAGACATTTGCCACCGCTGAAGCAAAAGTATGAATTAACGACTATTTATTTGATATTTAAGCAAATTAATTTAAAGAGTCCTTACTGTAATACTTAAGAGCCATTTTTCTGTGAATGACGTATATTTATTTTGTATGTCTGTGTGTCTGTTATGTGACTTTGGATTTGGAAACAGCTAGTCTGCGAACTTAAACGTATTGTGGAATGATGCAGTTAGAAGTCTTCCTTTGAATTATCTGAACAGTTTCAAAAAAGACAAAAATGACAAGGAATTTTAATATGGGACGTTTACAGCCTTTTTACAGCATCAGCAGGTTTATAGAATTACGGTTCTAATTCATCATTTCTCCAGTGGACACATTTGAAAAGTCCTTGGAACAGACCTTCACTCTTCATTTATAGGGCAGTGCTTGCAAACGGAAAGAGCAGCTACGGACTTCTGTACAATGTACTGGAGACCTGCCGCCGTCTATATACAGTAACACATTCCAGATTCTAAACTGTGTTTGAATTTCTTAAAAGCCTCAGGTAAGCCATACCTGGGATCAGGGCATTCGTGGCATTCTTGCCTCACTGAAAGATATGTAATTTATAAGTTATGTTTGTAAATCAGAAGAAAAAAAAAACAAAAACTGAACTCTGTTGCAGTGCTGGGTATTGTAATTATTTACGCAAGTAAGCACTGTTCAAACACTGTTTTAGTGCAATTTTTGTTGTGGTTGTGCATTCAAATGTATGTATCTATGTTAAAAGACAAATTACTGTTTACTCGTATAAATACTTACATCTTGTTGTTCCATCTACATAATGAAATAAAAGAAAACTAATAAAAAACATTGATGAGCCTGATGCTTACAACCTGATACTTCCTCTTCCCCAGTCCTTCTACCAGTTCCACAATCGTCCACATCTGTTTCTCTTGAGATCACACCTCCCCTGGCCAACTAGGGACCTACCAGGCACCGCCCTGCCTGAGTCTGACCCACTCCCAGCCTGACCTTTCTGTCATGGGCCTCCTCCAGTGCCATAGTGAGGCCCACCGGAAATTGGAGGAACAGCACCTCATATTTCGCCTGGGCAGCTTGCAGCCCAGTAGTATGAACATCGACTTCTCCAACTTTAGACAGTTCCTCTGTCCCTCTCTTCCCCTCCCCCTTCCCAGTTCTCCCTCTATCTTCCTGTCTCCACCTATATCCTTCCTTTGTCCCGCCCCCCCTGATATCAGTCTGAAGAAGGGTCTCGACCCGAAACGTCACCCATTCCTTCTCTCCAAGATGCTGCCTGACCTGCTGATTTACTCCAGCATTTTGTGATACCTTCGATCTGTACCAGCATCTGCAGTTATTTTCCCATGATAACTTGGAAGGTAACTATACTTCGATCAGGTCTCCTCACAACCTCCAGCACTCCACAGAAAACAATTAACATGTTCCTAATGTTGGGGGAGTCCAGAACCAGGGGCCACAGTCCAGTGGTGGAAATGGGGGGGGGGGGGGGACGCAGGGGGATGGCATTCCCCTGGTTTTCAATTTCCAGCTCGGGTTTAATGAGCACTGCAGAAAGATGCCAGTCATTTATCACTTTATTCAACTCAGACGAAAACGATTTGATAACTGCCACTGTTAGCACTTGTTAACAGCCAGTAGTTAACAGGTAGTAGTTATACAATGTGTCATCAATACATCGATCCACATTCCTCAGTAAATGTAATTGTGTTTTGACCATGTATTAATGACACCGCGTTCCTTTGAGTAAAATTCAAGGGAGAATCTCTTAAACTCACTGTCAGGGCGACCGGACCGCGAGCACGGGCTCAGGTAAAGTCACGTTATTTTATTATTCCACGTTATTTTATTTGCCGCTCTGCCTCTGTGCCTCTCTGCCACTGTGCCTCAGTTGTTTCAGTTAAATTAGAATGAATGGGGAGAAAATTAAATAAGTAGTACCAATAGTTTTTTCCAGCCTAAATCGTGAGTGGTGAATATTTTATAGTGGGTGGTTTTATTTAGCAAAACAATAGTGCAAGCGGAAATATTTTATTATTGTAATAGCAGTTTCTATACCATCTCGAAATCCCACTTCGATAGCCATTACTTCTTGGGGATGAAATGTAGTTATAGCTTACGCACACGTCGCACCCTGATATGACAAAACGAATCTTCCAAACTCCTTTTCTTCAGTAATTGGTTTTATTAAAGTAGCACAAATCATGGAGTAATTCATCAGTTTCCGTACTTTATCAACTGTTTCTTCTTCAAACAATATCTAGAATTCTTGCAGTTATTACCGTATGGTTCTTACAAATATAGCTGGTGCGAGCGCATTCCCAATCTCGTTGTACCCCTGGGTACAATGACAATAAAAATATATTGTATTGTATTGTATTGTATTGTATGGTAAAGAACTGTACGCTCACCATCCTCCAAGTCTAAACTGACCCACAACCTCTGTCGACAAACACTAGCCTCCTCCCATCTAGACACTCCCAATTACGCATTAAGTCACACCCACAAGCAGGCAAAAATTACATAAACTAGAAATATTAAAACATAGCCATAACACAATGACAATAACTGAATTAAGCATAAATGGCTCCTACAAACCGGCCCCTAATTGTTCTGCGTATATAACGAAGCAATTACTAATAGATATCAAAGGAGCTATAAAAGCTTAATATTCATCCAATAACAAAACAATACGCATTACATATACATCAGCGTACAAATTTCTTTCGCAATTCTTCAATCTTCTCCTTCACCTTCCAGAAGCAGGCATATCTTGGTTATTGGTCTTACCAAAATATTGTCCTTAGTTTGAAGTCGTACCGTACGCACGAAACCTTTAACATCCGGCATAATCTCCAGTATCCTGCCCATCAACCAAGAACCTCGTGGTGCAGTAGAATCAACCACCAAAACGATATCACCTGGAATAAAATTCCTTCTCGCTCTCAACCATCGTTGACGTTCCTGAATTAAAGGTAAATATTCTCGTGTCCACCTTGACTTTCTACTTGTCAGGATCCGTTTCCAAACTACTCATAGCAGTCCGAATTTTCTTTCTCTTACGAGACCACTGCAAAAGCATTGTTCTTAATTTAAGAAACCAAGCCACCACAGTCTTCAATCTATTCCATGATGAAAAGTAAGTAATTAGATAGTTTGTGGAATCTAACGGATCCTTACTAATGACATTCACTACAATGTCTTGTTTGACCTCCGGATCATTGGTAAGGATTTCAGTTTCCAGCTTAAACCTTGGCCATTCATAAAACCATGCATAAATGGCTCCTACAATTATATATCACTATCAAATTTTATTATATATCACTATCAAATCACTATCAAATATCTATAAATTTCAGATTTGGGTACCCCTGTGAAAATGGGCATACTGGGATACTTTAATAGACAGTATCCTCAGATCGATGAAGAAATAAATGATAATGAAAACACTCAGCCAGAAAAGAAGGCAAAATTACTTGAAAATGATCATGTAACTGATGCAGCTGTTTCGCCTGTTGCTGCATGTGGGGACATTTCAAAATATATTGAAAAATGTGATCTTCCAGACTGTTTGACACAAGAAATGTACTCAAAACAAAAAGAAAGAATATCCCTGGCTAATTGTTAAAAACAGAAAAATAGGATGTAGTGTATGCAGCAAGTGTCATCTTGGACTTGAACGAACACAAGGAATCCATTTGTCTGGTGAGTGGTGCAGTGTTAATGTAGTAGGAGTGCGTGATGACAAAGCAAAACAGTTAATGAGTTTAAGAAAAAAGATTTTTAAGCACAAAAATAGTGAAGCTCATATCAGATGCCAAAAAATCAATGAAACAGCGGGAAAAAAAGCAATCGAAAATGTAGTGTATATGTCACTGAAAAAGGACGAAGCAAAAACAGGTTGAGTTTTTAGAACTGTACACAAAGGTAGGCCCTACACAGATATGTCTTCTGATATTGAACTGCAAGAAAGAAACGGCATCAACTTAGGGTACGTCCTACACTCTCGTAAGTCATGTGCAGATGTTTCTCACCACATACCGAACCAGATGCAAAAGACAGTGGTGGAAAATATAATTTCGAAACAATCTAAAATGTCTATTATGATTGATAAATCTGCTACTATTAATGGGAACACTGTTCTAGTAGTCTGCTTGAGAGCAGCAGTTGGTGAATCTTCCCAACCTATATCATTCTATTTTGACTTAGAACATATGAAACTTGGTGCAAATGCAAAATCTATATATGATGGGCTTCTAAGTTGCTTACAAAGAGGTGGTTTTTCAATACAATACCTAAAAGAAAATGTGATATCACTTGTAACTGATGGTGCATCAGTAATGTTAGGACGAAATGCAGGGGTTGCAAAACTATTTCTTGATGATTTCCCTAATGCAACTGTTTGGCACTGTACCAGTCACAGGCTTGAACTCAGTGTAGGTGATGCTATCAATGAAGTTGCAGGTTTGAATCATTTTCAGATATTTTGTGATAAATTGTATTCCTTATATCAAAGGTCTCCTAAGAATCAGGATGAGTTAACTGCATGTGCTGAGGCTCTTCACTGTCAACTGTTGAAAAGTGGTCGTGTTTTCAGTGTGAAATGGGTTGCTTTGTCTTACCGAACTGTAAAGGCAATGTGGCAGTCTTATAAAGCTATATGGGAGCATTTTGGAAAAGCACGCTGTGATGCTTCAAGATCCAGTGCAGAGAGAGCAAAGTACGAGGGGCTAAAAAAAGTATTAGAGTCATCAGCTTTCGTAAATAATTTGGGCTTGTTGATGGACAGTTTGCTAGAGTTGTCTGAACTGTCATTTGAACTGCAGAACCGAAGTTGTACACTTAATAAAGCACATGAGGAAATTAAATGAACCATCAAGGTTCTTGAATGTCAAATAGAGAAGCCAGGAAAATGTTATACTCAAGTGGAGAAAGCAACAAGCCAGATGATATTTAATGGAATAAATTTGAGAGCTGGTAAAGTGCCTACTATACATAGACAACAGTTTTTGAGGAGTTTGGTCAATAATATGAAATCCAGGCTGCTTGAATCTACAACAGCTTCCAATGATAAATGTAAAAAGTTAATTAACAAGTCAAAATATTTAGATATTAACAATATTCCAGATGATTCACTTTTTACCTTTGGGGATAATGATGTAGAAGAAATGGCAGAACAATTTGGCTTAAATGGTCGGCTTTGTGTCAAAGCCTTCAGAGAATTCAATAGATAATAGACAATAGGTGCAGGAGGAGGCCATTCGGCCCTTCGAGCCAGCACCCCCATTCAATGTGATCATGGCTGATCATTCTCAATCAGTACCCCGTTCCTGCCTTCTCCCAATACCCCCTGACTCCGCTATCCTTAAGAGCTCTATCTAGCTCTCTCTTGAATGCATTCAGAGAATTGGCCTCCATTGCCTTCTGAGGCAGAGAATTCCACAGATTCACAACTCTCTGACTGAAAAAGTTTTTCCTCATCTCAGTTCTAAATGGCCTACCCCTTATTCTTAAACTGTGGCCCCTTGTTCTGGACTCCCCCAACATTGGGAACATGTTTCCTGCCTCTAACATGTCCAACCCCTTAATAATCTTATACGTTTTGATAAGATCTCCTCTCATCCTTCTAAATTCCAGTGTATACAAGCCTAGTTGCTCCAGTCTTTCAACATATGACAGTCCCGCCATTCTGGGAATTAACCTAGTAAACCTACGCTGCACGCCCTCAATAGCAAGAATCTACGCTGCATGCCCTCAATAACAAGATTCAAGGAATCTAAAGGGAAGATAGTTTCTGCAGATTTTCAGCAGCTGGTAACGGCTGTAAATACAATTCCGGTATCAACAGCAGAACGTGAAAGAAGCTTCAGTGGCATGAATTTCTGCATGTCACCACAACGTGCAAGACTTCAAGCTGATCGTCTCTCAACTCTTCTATTTATTAAGTTGGTGGGACCTCCTCTGTCAAAATTCAACCCCGAAGAATATGTGAGGACATGGCTTCTTAGTGGCAGAAGGTGTGCTGAAGAAACGGCATGCAGAAAGAAAGAGGAGGTGACAGAACAAAATGGAGATTATATACCATTATGGAACATTTTGTAATGTAAACAGAGAAAGAGAGAGAGAGAGAGAGAGATGCCAGAAAGCAACTATGACATATAATACACAATAAACTATATCATAAATACACAATAAACAAGTTATGCATTCTTGTACTCTTACATGGGTATGACTGCACATTAAAAAAATCCCCTCCCTTCCTTCCCAACCTCAGCCTCACGAACCTTAGAGTACCCCTAGTTCCTAAAACCCATTTCCATCACTGCCACAGCCTAAGAATAAAGGGGAGGCCATTTAAAACTGAGGTGAGAAAAAACTTTTTCACCCAGAGAGTTGTGAATTTGTGGAATTCTCTGCCACAGAGGGCAGTGGAGGCCAATTCACTGGATGAATTTAAAAGATAGTTAGATAGAGCTCTAGGGGCTAGCGGAATCAAAGGATATGGGGAGAAGGCAGGCACGGGTTACTGATTGTGGATGATCAGCCATGATCACAATGAATGGCGGTGCTGGCTCGAAGGGACAAATTTTCTTCTGCACCGATTTTCTATGTTTCTATGTTAATGCAGGTTTGTCCAACTTCCCTCTGTGGCTTAACCTTCGAACGCTAATTAACGTAATCGAGCACACCCGGGATGAATGAAAGGCAACTCACTGGTCAAATTGAACATGTTTTCTGTGAGAAAGTTTACTTGTAGATCAAAGGATACTTGTAAACCTTTTCAAGATCAGAACCACCGGAATGAGAGAGGAGCATGGGGACGGTCAAGATGGTCAACGAACGAACGCATTGGGAGATGGTGTGGCCGGAGGGATGGCTACAGGTAGCGTGGGAGTAGTGAAGATGGGTGAAAGTCCAGAGTTTGCATTCAATAATGACCGTGATAAGAGCATTAATGCTGTTATTAATTGATTAGTACTGGTGTCAATAGACAATGGACAATAGACAATAGACAATAGGTGCAGGAGTAGGCCATTCGGCCCTTCGAGCCAGCAGTGCCATTCAATGTGATCATGGCTGATCATTCTCAATCAGTACCCCGTTCCTGCCTTCTCCCCATACCCCCTGACTCCGCTATCCTTAAGAGCTCTATCTAGCTCTCTCTTGAATGCATTCAGAGAATTGGCCTCCACTGCCTTCTGAGGCAGAGAATTCCACAGATTCACAGATTCAGGGGTTATGGGCAGAAGGCAGGAGAATGGGGTTGAGAGATAAAGACAGATCAGCCAAGATTGAATGGCGGAGTAGACTCGAGGGGCTGAATGGCCTCATTCTGCTCCAATAACTTATGAACATGATTATAGTGTTCCGTGGTATTAACTGTTGATAGCACAGCCTTGCAGCGGGTGGAGCTGCTGCTTCACAGCGCCAGGAACCCGCATTCAATCCTGACCTTGGAACAGCTGAATGCTGCAAATTCACCACTGAAAAGCTGGTGGAGCCTGCAATACAGCAACTTCATTCACACTGCTCCTTCAACATAGCGTTCACCGAACAAACATAGATTGGAAAGTTCGCTTCGTAATTTAAATCCTCTTCTTTCGTATGTCAACTACAAGTCAAAAGTGGCAATTGGTGCTTCAGAAACTGTAATTGAGGCTTTGCTGCAAATGTTGCCAGTTGTGTAGAACTACCCAGGGTGGACGATGAGGACTTAAAGCAGCTCTGCGGCACGGTGGCGCAGCGGTAGAGTTGCTGCCTTACAGCAAATGCAGCGCCGGAGACCCAGGTTCGATCCTGACTACGGGCGCCGTCTGTACGGAGTTTGTACGTTCTCCCCGTGACCTGCGTGGGTTTTCTCCGAGATCTTCGGTTTCCTCCCACACTCCAAAGACGTACAGGTATGTAGGTTAATTGGCTGGGCAAATGTAAAAATTGTTCCTAGTGGGTGTAGGATAGTGTTAATGTGCGGGGATCGCTGGGCGGAACGGACCCGGTGGGCTGAAGGGCCTGTTTCTGCGCTGTATCTCTAAATCTAAATCTAAAATCTAAATCTAAAGCTCCCACCCCAATTTAAATCAAGTCGTGTACTTTATCCTCTGCATTAATTGAAATCATTAATGCCTTTTGAAATTAACATTCACGCCATTTCGTTTAGAGATACAGTGCAGAAGCAGGCCCTTTGGCCCATCAAGCCCGCGCCGACCAGCGATCATGCTGTACGCTAGCACTATCCTACACACTACAGACAATGTACAATTTTTACAGAAGCCAATTAACCTACAAACCTGTACGTTTTTAGAGTGTGGGAGCAAACCGGAGCACCCGAGGAAAAACCACACAGGTCACGGGAAGAACGTACAAACTCCACACAGACTGCACCCCTAGTCAGGATGGAACCCGGGTCTCTAGCGCTGTAAGGCAGCAACTCTATTGCTGCACCACCCTGACGCACACCATTATTGGAACATCCATAGAAACTCCTGCAGATATATTAAGCACACAACTGCTAATACAATACTCTGCAGCTGTATAACATTTCACCCATCAGCAGAATAGTCTATTCTAACTAATGTCTAAATAGATATGGAGCCACAAGGAACTGCAGATGCTGATTAACAAAAAAAGTTTTCAAAATGCTTTATATCTTTATTTATATATATATTTATTAATCATATTTTATATACAGCATTTTATTAATATCTTCCACAGAGCTCGGAAACTCTTTCAATCGAATATTTTGAGAAATATTATTTCTGAGGAAGGGTCTCGACCTGAAACGTCACCCATTTCTTCTCTCCAGAGATGCTGCCTGACCCGCTGAGTTACTCCAGCATTTTGTGTCTACCTTTGAGAAATATTATGGTTGATCCAGCAATATCTCATTGTACATGGTTTGTTGTGTTGATGTATCCCCCAGTATTAATGATTCAAAAATTTTGAGCATAAAAGAAAGTGGCTTCACGGTGATTGCAAAAAATTATGTGGGGCAAGTATTTTTTACAGGGAGTGGTGGGTGCCAGGAACGAGTGCCAAGGTTGGTGATGGGGGCAGACACAATAATGGTATTTAAGAGGCTTTTCATAGGCACATGGATATGAAGGAAATGGAGGGATATGGTTTCCTCCCACACTCCGTAGAAGTGTGCGTTTGCAGGTTATTTAGCTTCTGTACATTATGAATTGTCCCTATTGTGTAGGGAGCACGGGGTTATGGAGAGAATGGGGTTGAGAGGAAAAGATAGATCAGCCATATTTGAATGGCGGGGTAGACTTGATGGGCAGAATGGCCTAATTCTTGCCCTACCACTTATGAACTTAAGATAATGCTAGTGTGAAGTGTGATCGCTGGTCGGCGCGGACTTGATGGGCCGAAGGGCTTGTTTCCATGCGGTGTCTCTGAAGTCTGAAAGACCTGTAATACTAGACTGGGTTCTGGGTTTTTATCAGGTGACCTTTATATTAAAAAACACGCACAAAGTGCTGGAGTAACTCAGCGGGTCAAGCAGCCTCTCTGGAGAACATGAAGAGGTGACGTTTCAGGTTGGGACCCTTCACTGGCCTTTACCTATCAGTTTCCCTTTCATTCTCCTCCTCGTTGCTTTTTGTGACCTCCTGCTATGCACTATGTAACTGGCACGTTTCCCCACATCCCAACAGCATCTTTCAAACCAATTAATTATAGGTAAAGCTCTTTGAGACATTTGAAAAAAGATGTGATAAAGTATGATTTAAATCAAAGTGGTTCGTTCTTTCAGCCTCCTGAGAAACATCTGCCTTCTCTTGCCGTCTCGGCACAGCTAAGATCAGCACTCAGTTTGCAGCGCGTCACAGGCAGTGGCCCAAGCCCATTAGCGTGGCTCGGCATACAGTAGCTCAGCGTGTATTGTGGCCGCACAGCCTTGTAAAAGAATTAGCCTTTTGAAAGAAACTTTGATTAGGAGTCGCACATGAATCACTCATTTACCAGCTGTTTCAGATGAATCAACTGTGCTTTTGTTGTTTTTGCAACCTGTGCAACTGAGGGAAAATACCCCTTCACAAATCTCTCAACGATTCAATCTAGCGCTGTTTATTGTTGGCACTCTCTGCAATAACACAGTTGCATTAAAGATCCAAAGCTCGCAATTATACAATCTATACATATATTATATATATATATGTGTGTGTGTGTGTGTGTGTGTGTGTGTGTGTGTGTGTGTGTGTGCGTGCGTATATATATGTGTGTGTGTGTGTATATATATATATACATACATATATATATGAAGAAGGGTCTCGACCCGAAACGTCACCCATTCCTTCTCTCCCGAGATGCTGCCTGACCTGCTGAGTTACTCCAGCATTTAGTGAATAAATCGATTTGTACCAGCATCTGCAGTTATTTTCTTATATATATATGATTTAAAGTCTGAAGAAGGATCTCGACCCAAAACGTCACCCATTCCTTCTTTTCAGAGATGCTGCCTGTCCCACTGAGTTACTCCAGCTTTTTGTGTCTATCTTCAGTTTAAACCAGCATCTGCATTTATTCCTATATATATATGCGTGTGTATATGTGTGGGTGTGTATATGTATATGCAAGTGTGTGTGTATATATGTATGTATATGTGTATATATATTTGTATATATGTGTGTGTGTGTGCACGTGTATGTGTATAAATGTGTGTATATGTATGTATATATGTGTATACGTGTATATATATATATATATATATATACACACACACACACACACACACACACACACACACACTGAACTTTTATTTTCTCCTTTATTATATTATTTACAATGAAACTATTGTTTCCATATTCTGTGTAGGAAAGAACTGCAGATGCCGGTTTAAATCAAAGGTAGACACAAAATGCTGGAGTAACTCAGCGGGACAGGCAGCATCTCTGGAGAGAAGGACTGGGTGACGTTTCGGGTCGAGACCCTTCCTCAGACTGTTTCCATATTCTGTTGTGCTGCTGCAAGTAAGAATTTCATTGTTCGATCTGGGACACATGACACTAAAACACTCTTGACCTTTGAAGTACGGGTTTCAATAATGTTGCTGCCTTTCCCTCTGCTACAGGTTTATGCTTTAAGCCCAAATGCAAACATTCTTGAGCAATAATGGCACGCTGTCGTTCACATCAGACAAATTTATTTTAACGCTTTAATATATTCATCCGTTGTACCTGACAGATGGCAGATGATGTCAAGCTTTCATGGGAAAAGAAATGAACAGCAGGATCACCAGCTTTCTGACTCACACCTAATCTGCTAATGTGCGTAGCTGTTTATAAATTGTAACCTAGGTTAACATTCTGTTCCTCACCCATTGGTTTCGGGTTGGATCAAGATCGGAAATTAATAGCAAATTTACTAAGAAGCTCCAGAACATAAAGAGGGTTGACTGTCGAGAGCAGAATTTAAAATTGATTTAAACCAGCATCTGCATTTATTCCTATATATATATATGCTTGTGCATGTGTGTGTGTGTGTGTATATATGTATATGCAAGTGTGTGTGTATATATGTATGTATATTTGTATATATATTTGTATATATATGTGTGTGTGTGTATGTGTGTGTATGTATGTGTGTGTGTGTGTGTGTGTGTGTGTGTGTGTGTGTGTGTGTGTATGTGTATATATGTGTGTATATGTATGTATATGTGTATATGTGTGTGTGTGTGTGTATATGTGTGTGTATATATATATATATATATATATATATACACACACACACACACACACTGAACTTTTATTTTCTTCCCCAACATTTTGAAACCGATACTTCAAAGGTCAAGAGTGTTTTAGTGTCATATGTCCCAGATCGAACAATGAAACATTGAGCAGCAGCACAACAGAATATGGAAACAGTCTGAGGAAGGGTCTCGACCCGAAACGTCACCCATTCCTTCTCTCCAGAGATGCTGCCTGTCCCGCTGAGTTACTCCAGCATTTTGTGTCTACCTTTGATTTAAACCGGCATCTGCAGTTCTCAATTCCAGGAATCTCCTGCAATGAAAAGATGAAAGCTTGTGTTTATTTGCTGTGCTCTCGTATCTTCAGGCCTTTTCAACGCACTTTGTAACCCGTTCAAGCGATTGTGAAATGCAGTGTTATTGCCCGGGTAAACATGGCAGCTATTTATGTCTGGCGAGAATCGACGAACGGAAAACACTGTGGCAAAAAAACGGCAAGTAGTGCTGGAGTAACTTAGCGAGTCAGGCAGCATCTCTGGAGAACATGGATTACTATCACAACATTCAAGAAACATTTAGACGGGTGAGATGGAAAGCATAGGGGCCACAGTTTAAGAATAAGGGGTAGGCCATTTAGAACGGAGATGAGGAAGAACTTTTTCAGTCAGAGAGTGGTGAAGGTGTGGAATTCTCTGCCTCAGAAGGCAGTGGAGGCCAGTTCGTTGGATTCTTTCAAGAGAGAGCTGGATAGAGCTCTTAAGGATAGCGGAGTGAGGGGTTATGGGGAGAAGGCAGGAACGGGGTACTGATTGAGAGTGATCAGCCATGATCTCATTGAATGGCGGTGCTGGCTCGAACGGCTGAATGGCCTACTCCTGCACCTATTGTCTATTGTCTATTGTCTATTGATATGGGCCAAATGCAGGCAGGTGGGACAAGTGTAGATGGGGCATGTTGATTGGTGTGGGCAAGTTGGGCCGAAGGGCCTGTTTTCACGTTGTATCACTATGGATAGGTTTGGGTTGGGAAACACAATGGCTAAATATTTATTCGGGTTTGGTGATATTTTTATGCAATTTTGGGTGCTAATATATCTCTTCTTTAACTAGCCAGATAGAACCTTACAGTTCTGAGCCACTGGCACTGGAGGAGGGTTTGTGGTCAATGTGCCATCTCTAATATGGCATGACTCAAAATTGGACAATTCAATGTTCATACCTTTGGGTTGTGAGCTACCCCTGCAGATTATGAAGTGCTGGGCAATTCTTCTTCACAGAGGTTGGTGGGTGCGTGGAGTGTGCTACCGAGGGTGGTAGTGGAGGGAAGTTCTCACAGCCGACAGCTGGGACAGTTTCTCAGCAGAGTTGCAGAGTTGACCGCCCCGACGTGCAGCAACAGCAACAGCGGCAGCGTGTTCGCCCGCCCCGGATCGGACTTATCATCGGCGGAGCCGGCCGTCTTCGGAGGCTGCGGGAGCGGCTGGGACTCGCCTTGGGCTCGGCCCGCTGCGGACCGTCCGGCGCGGCCTGCAACCACAACAACCTGACTGCAGGAGAGGACAGCAGGAGAAGGGACAGACATTGTGGCCTTCCATCACAGTGAGGAGAGAGAGGACTGGAGGAGGAGACTCACTGTGATGGATGTTTCTTTGATGGATGTTTCTTTTTTTGTGTGTTTTGGGGGTTGTGTAATTTTAATGCCTATTTAATGCTTTTGTTGTTGGACTGTGGGTGACTGAATTTCGTCCAATATTGGATGACAAATAAAGCTATCTTGAATCTTGAATCTCTTGAATCTTGACCGGCAACAGGTATCAACTCCACATGGTTTTTCTTGCTATTCCCACAAGTGCAAAGTATCTCAAACCTATTTTTATTTAAAGTGAATGTGTTTGATCTCGAAGCTTTTGGGAAAACCAGCAAAGATTTGCTTGAAGTGTTGAACACTGGAAGAAAAATGACTCTCTTCAACTCTGCCTGCTCAGTGAATCCCCAGTTCCTTCCGAATAGAATGCTAATCCCAGTCTGCTTTCAGGAGAATGAGTGGTCGCTGCAGTTTTTTTGCCACTGACATTATTCCTGCCAATGAGCAATACAGTAGATTCTCTAACTTCAAGTAACCCTTGCTTTCCCTCTCTCCATCCCTTCCCCATCCCCCCCACCATTTAGGAACAGCACCTCATTTTTCGCCTGGGCAGTTTGCAGCCCAGCGGTATGAACATCGACTTCTCCAACTTTAGATAGTTCCTCTGTCCCTCCCGTCCCCTCCTCCTTCCCAGATCTCCCTCTATCTTCCTGTCTCCACCTATATCCTTCCTTTGTCCCACCCCCCTGACATCAGTCTGAAGAAGGGTCTCGACCCGAAACGTCACCCATTCCTTCTCTCCCGAGATGCTGCCTGACCTGCTGAGTTACTCCAGCATTTTGTGAATAAATACCTTCGATTTGTACCAGCATCTGCAGTTATCTTCTTATACCTCCCCCATCATAGTTCTCCGACCGGCCTATGTTCCTGATTAAATTTTATGTTGCATGCCTCGTTAAAACATTCCCCTAGCTAACAAAGATCTATTCCACATTTTCCTTGAACTTTGTCCCCTTTGATCTCTCGTTTTCACACCTTACCCTTCCATATCTCTCATTTCCCTCTCCCCTGAATCTCAGTCTGAAGAAGGGTCTCAACCCGGAATGTCATCCATTCATTCTCTCCAGAGATGCTGCCTGTCCCGTTGAGTTAATCCAGCATTCTGCATCTATCTTCGTTGTAAACCAGCATCTGCAGTTCCTTCCTACACAGTAATCTCCAACCTTGTTTGCTTGCATAGATTGCCATTGGCAATATTCATATGGGCAATCCTGGCATCATCTTATCAGTAATGTGAGAATTGTGATCCACTCATCACCCGCGGGGTATGTTCCATGCACCCACCACCCTCTGTGTCAAAACAAAACCTGCCCTGCATCTTATATTCCGCTACGGTAGCCAACAATCCAACATTATAAGCATAGATTTCTCCAATTTCAAGTAATGCCCTCCCATCCCCCGATCACTCATCTCCCATCCCCGAGTTCCTCATCTCTCTTTCCTCCCCCCCCTTTCCCCTCCCTCCCGTCCCATTCCGCCCATATCCCTCCCTCCAGCTTCACATTTCACACCTCCTCTTCTCTCCTTAATTCTGTATCCTCATCATTCTGTATCCTCTTGGGAAGAAACAGCTTCATCCCAACACCAGGCAGGCTATTAAACTATTAAACGCTACAACCTGCAACTCAGATCTCAACTACATAGACTTCTTGTTGTTTTTGCACTATTATTAGTGCTTGGCTTTTTATATATCTGAACATCTTTTTTGTTGTTTATTATGATGTTTACAGAGTACCATGTTCAAATATCTGTAATGCTGCTGCAAGTAAGAATTTCATTGTTGCACTTTCGAGACATAGGACAATAACACACTCTTGACTCTTGTCTCTTGGCTCACCACCAGCCTTTGTTACTTACACCACCCATCTACCAAACAAACCCCCCACCCCAAAGGTTTGTTGGATTCACAAAAATCAATAAATTGAGGATTGCCGATCTTTTATAGATCAGTCGATGATAGACACAAAAAGCTGGAGTAACTCAGCGGGTCAGGCAGCATCTGTGGAGAACATGGATAGGTGACGTTTCATAGAGTGCTGGAGTAACTCAGCGGGTCAGGCAGCATCTGTGGAGAACATGGATAGGTGACGTTTCACAGAGTGCTGGAGTAACTCAGCGGGTCAGGCAGCATCTGTGGAGAACATGGATAGGTGACGTTTCACAGAGTGCTGGAGTAACTCAGTGGGTCAGGCAGCATCTGTGGAGAACATGGATAGGTGACGTTTCACAGAGTGCTGGAGTAACTCAGTGGGTCAGGCAGCATCTCTGGAGAACACGGATTGGTGACGTTTCACAGAGTGCTGGAGTAAATCAGTGGGTCAGGCAGCATCTGTGGAGAACATGGATAGGTGACGTTTCACAGAGTGCTGGAGTAACTCAGCGGGTCAGGCAGCATCTGTGGAGAACATGGATAGGTGACGTTTCAGAGTGCTGGAGTAACTCAGTGGGTCAGGCAGCATCTCTGGAGAAAAGGAATATTTTAGGTCGGGACCCTTCTTCAGACTGAGAGTCAGGTGAATGGGAAACTAGAGATATAGATGGTGATTCTGGAGATATATAGAACAAATGAATGAAAGATATGCAAAAAAAGTAACGATGATAAAATAAATAGTTAAGCGTCTGCAGTTATTTGTTTCTAAACTTAGATGGAGCATGTTGGTCAGCATGGACAAGGTAGAAACATAGAAAATAGGTGCAGAAGTAGGCCAGTTGGCCCTTCGAGCCAGCACCACCATTCAATATGATCATGGCTGATCATCCAGAATCAGTACCCTGTTCCTGCCTTCTTCCCAAATCCCTTGATTCCGTTAGCCCTCAGAGCCCCATCCAACTCTCTCTTGAATACATTCAGTGACTTGGCCTCCACTGCCTTCTGTGGCAGAGAATTCCACAGATTCACAACTCTCTGGGTGGAAAAGTTTTACCTCATCTCGGTCCTAAATGGCCTACCCCTTATTCTTAAACTGTGACCGCTGGTTCTGGATTATCCCCAACATCGGGAACATTTTTCCTGTATCTAGCATCCCTTAATAAATTTGTATGTTTGTATAAGATCCCCTCTCATCCTTCTAAATTCCAGTGAATACAAGCCCAGTCGATCCATTCAGGGTGGGCCGAGGAGCCTGCGACTCTGTGAATCTAAAGGGTAAAGCTGAATTCTTCTGAAAAGGCGGCAAGCACGTTTGCAAAATGTGGCATCGAATGGATCTGCCGTGTTTACCTCCCTCACGAGGTCACTAGTGGATACGACGCATCCCAGAAAAATATAAAAGTCACATTGTTTGAAGGCTGGATTTTTGCTGCCCTTTTGGAAATCCGTACTGCTGTTTCTGCAGTATTGATTTTATTATCACCAGCTTTGCTATTTCCTGTGGATTTTTTTTTGCAGTTCAGGACTATTTCTGACAATTCTCAACCCTCAGCAGGGCTGCTTTCAGTAGTTGCTAACCACAGCATGAAACGTCCTGCACAGACTCACTGTCACACCAAACCTGCCAGCGGCTCTCGAGAACGTGAAGCAGGCAGAAGAGCAGGTTAGTTTTAGTTCAGTTTGCAGATACAGCATTAAAACAGGCCCTTCGGCCCGCCAAGTCCACGCCGGCCATCGATCGCCTGTACACATTAGCTCCATGTTATCCCACTTTCTCATCCACTCCCTACACACTCGGGGCTATGTACAGACGGCCAATTAACCTACACACCGGAACGTCTTTGGGATGTGGGAGGAAAGCATTGCACCCAGAGAAAACCCACACAGATCACCTGTTCAGTACTGCCTTCAACCACTGAAGGTCACCCCACCTTCTGTCTCCTTTCTCTGTTCGTTTACTTATTTATCTATTTATTCACTTCCCTATGTTCTCTAAATCCCTGTAAAGCGTCTTTGAGTATATGAAAAGCGCTATATAAATGTAATGTATTATTATTATTATTATTAAAGAAGGGTCTCGACCCTAAACGTCTCCTATTCCTTTTCTCCAGAGATGCTGCCTGGCCTGCTGAGTTACTCCAGCATTTTCGGTCTAACCTACAAACCTGTAGGTCTTTGGAGTGTGGGAAGAAACCGGAGCACCTGGAGGAAACCCACGCGGTCATAAGGAGAACGTGCAAACTTTGCACAGACAGCACCTGTAGTCAGGATCGAACCCGGGTCTTTTATGGCCACCCAAAATCCTGATGAATTTTATCCCCGGATCTTACAATAAGCAGATATTGGGAGCTATGATGTGTTGGTTTAAAATATGGGATGCCACCAGTTTTGTTTCAACTCATCAAACATCTGAGGTTTGATTTTCTCCGATAAAATTGCGGTTTCAGCAAAATGAACTCTTAATATGGTTGAGAAGTGAAAGCATAACAATCAGACAAGATATCAATCTTGTTCCTTGTGCTGACATTGTACCAAGTAAGTTTGCAAGCAAGTTTTACTCTCCACTTAGTGGTAAGTGGGCAAGAAATCTCATTACGTACTGTCAACACACTGACACCTTGTGGTCACTCAATAGACACAAAATGCTGGAGTAACTCAGCATCACTAACTCAGTAATGCTGAGTAAATCAGTAATGCTGGAGTAACTCAGATGCAGGCAGCATCTCTGGAGAGAATGGCTGACGTTTTTGGGTCAAGACCCTTCTTCAGACCCGAAACGTCCCCCATTCCTTCTCTCCAGTTGCTGCCTGTCCCACTGAGTTATTCCAGCATTTTGTGTCTATCTTCGATCTTCGATTTAAACCAGCATCTGCAGTTCTTTCCTACACACCTTGTGGTCACTCAAGAGTGCAGTCAATGTTTCGTAAGAAATCATTATTCACAAGTTCACAATGACATTCTTATTTGCAGCAGCATAACAGTCAGTACAGTAAACACTGTACTAATAATAAAGAAACAAAGTTCAATAAATTTAAAAATAACAATTTTATTGCCAAAGAGAAGATCTGAAGTTCCTAGTGCAACAAAGACTGTTTGTAGTTGGTAGTTTAGTTTTGTTTGTAGTGTTCGAGAGCCTGGTGGTTGTTGGGAAGAAGCGGTTCCTGAACCTGGAGGTCAGGCTTTTCAGACTCCTGTACCTTCTTCCCGAAGGCAGGAGTGTGATCAGGGTGTGGCCAGGATGGTGTGGGTCCTTGTTGTTGCTGCAAAAGATACATACAAGGGTGCTCGCAATTTTCTTGGTTGAGTTAAAGGTTTGTGTCTGAAATTCACCAGCTAAATTACCAGCAAATCAAAACCAGGAGTCATTTAAACTAACGCTCCAGAATTCAATTTCACAGCCATTTACACATTAACCCCGAACCTTGGCTGATAATAACTTCCTGAAATAAATGAATACATTTGATAAAAGATGTTCCATTGTTTACCAAGGCAATTAAAACTTCAATTGATGGTCGATTAATATTTTAATTGCAATTTATTATTTTAATTACTTGGAGGTCCTAATGTTAAATAGGTTGTTTCGTTATTATTTTATCCATTGTTTACCTAACACAATAATTTCCTTTTGCTATTTGTTCTTCGTTGCACATTCCATTTCTTATTTTATTCCAATAGTTAATTGTATCAACATAGAACATAGAATATAGCACAGGGACAGGCCCTTCAGCCCACAATACCTGTGCCAAACATAAGTTCATAAGTGATAGGTGCTGAATTCGGCCCATATAGACAATAGACAATAGGTGCAGGAAGAGGCCATTCGGACCTTCGAGCCTGCACCACCATTCAATGTGATCATGGCTGATCATTCTCAATCAGTACCCCGTTCCTGCCTTCTCCCCATACCCCCTGACTCTGCTATCCTTAAGAGCTCTATCTGGCTCTCTCTTGAAAGCATTCAGAGAATTGGCCTCCACTGCCTTCTGAGGCAGAGAATTCCACAGATTTACAACTCTCTGACTGCAAAAAGTTTTTCCTCATCTCTGTTCTAAATGGCCTACCCCTTATTCTTAAACTGTGGCCCCTTGTTCTGGACTCCCCCAACATTGGGAACATGTTTCCTGCCTCTAGCGTGTCCAACCCCTTAATAATCTTATATGTTTCGATAAGATCTCCTCTCATCCTTCTAAATTCCAGTGTATACAAGCTAAATTCCAGTATTCAAGTCCTATAAAGCTGCCTTATGACCTCTTGACTCTTATGCTCAATGCCCCGACTAATGAAGGCAAGCACACCATATATCGACCATGTTTATTTTCTGAACTGCTCCCTGGAATAAATCAGTTCCTTTACCAATTACCTTCAGATTCAGTAGAATTTTTTTTTTTTCTTTATTACCAAATGTACAATTTTTACTACTGATGTACAAGCTCCTACAATAACACACCATTAGAATGCTGTGTAAAACTCCTGGGTTTAATTACCTGCATAGAACTGGGAGAAAATGGATGTGAAAAAGTTGATCATTTGTGACAATCAGACACACGGTTTGTAAAATGTACATTTGACCGTTTTAAAACTCTTTCTGTTCAATGGCAACTCAGGCATTGGTAGCAAGGATTAATTAATGAAAGATTTAAACTGAGCTGATTTGCATTCATTTCATCATGAAAATCTTTCACAGCACTTTATTAATAGGTACAGTATACATTTTGTAGCCAGATTAAATTAGAATCTGTTTACTCGAGGGCAAAACAAGTGATGAAGACTTTTAAATGAAATGTTACATAAAAAATGTTCGATAAATGTACAGAAATGTCCCATAAAAAATAATTCCACCCCCACCTCTCTTTTCCAGCTTTCTCCACCCTACTTCAATCAAGGGTCCGAATCCAAAACGTTGTCTGTCCAGTCCTTCCGCGATATCTTGAATCCAGTAGCACAAAGAGACTTAGTTAGGTTTACAGTAGATGCCAGATTTCTAGGTGCAGTGCAGTCACAGAATGAACTAAACAGGACAAGTGACGAGACAGAACAATGGCAAGTGAAATTTCACACAGCCAAGTATAAGGGAGGTAGGGTTGCCAATTTCCTCACTACCAAATACGAGACAAGGTAATATCACCGCCCCGCGCCCCACATGACCTCACCCAGCCATCGGCCACGTGCTCCCGCTCCACCAATGGCGGCTGCCCGGGCCAGGAGGCCGCCAACGGTGGAGCGAGAGCATGTGGCCGCTGGCCGGGTGAGGTCACGTGGGGCGCGGGGCGGTGATGTCATCCTTTGTCCCTTATTTGGGAGTGAGGAAGTTGGCAACCCTACTAATACGGTCCCATACGGGACAAACTAATTTAGCCCAAAATACGGGATGTCCCGGCTAATACGGGACAGTTGGCAACCCTAAAGGGAGGTGACACGCATTGCAAATAATGTTAAAGTAGCGAAAAATAAAATTGAAAGAGATCAGGGATATCTTCACACCTAAGCATGACCACTGTGGTGCAGCTGGTAGAATTGCTGCCTCACAGCGCCAGAGACCTGGGTTCGATCCTGACCTCAGGTGCTGTCTGTGCGGAGTTTGCACGTTTTCCCTGTGACCATGTGGGGTTCCTCCAGGTGCTCCTTGACTCTCTTACTCTCTGTGACTCTATCACAAACAGAAGTATTATTATAATTATATGTGAATGAATTATAATTTTGCCCCAAATTATATACTAATAAAGAACAAGAACCCATAAACCTGACGTAACATTCTGTTTCAAGCAATCTTCAAGCAAATTTATTTTCTGAAAGATGAACAAGTACAATTGTAAGTCCAGCATAAATATGTAATTATTGTCGACAACCTTCCATATAACTCTTCAGATGGACAAAATAATATGCAGAATGCAGCTAATTCTTTGTAATTAACTTTTAAATATAGACAGGATTTTATGTTTCTATCCGGCTCTCAGATTTCAAACTGGAATTCTCATAGGATTCTCCAAACATTCCCACTTCAAACAGAATCAGTACTTTATGTCCCAGAAGAGAATAAGAGAGAAACTTTCTGGATTTTTGAAAATGTAGTTACTCAAATTTAAAATTAAATGTATATTGAAAGCATTGTTCAGATTTAAATTACTCAACTTTCTAACCCATCTGTACTGACGTCACGGGTACTGACCTCCCCACTATTGAAGGGATCCAGGCGATGCTTCATAAAGGCAGCCAGCCAGCTTCATCAGGGAGCCACTACACCCTGGCCACTCTCTCATCTCGCTCCTATCATCGGGAAGAAGGTGCAGGAGCCTGAAAAATGTGGCCTCCAGGTTCAAGAACAGCTTCTTCACAGCAACCATAAGGTCATAAGTGACAGAAGAATTAGGCCATTCGGCCCATCAAGTCTACTCCACCATTCAATCATGGCTGATCTATCTCTCCCTCTCAACCCCATTCTCCTGTCTTCTCCCCATAACCTGGACACCCTTATGAAAATCAACCTCTTGAACACTGCACAACACGAACCTCAGCAACTGTGACCTTCTATGGACTGTATCGTTGTTTACACGATGGACTTTGTTTTTTTTTAGATTATTTCAAACTTTTGAAACAAGGAATATAATATAAGCAACGTCCTATCCAAATACCAGCCATGTATCTCTGATGCTCCAGCGCACAGTTACTTGCGTTACTCAATTACTCAATCAATCAATTGCACCTCTCCGTATTCATGTCCTCAGATACACTATGCATTGATACAATCAGTTCAACCTCAAGCACAATAGATAGTATAGGAAAGTTACAGTACAATCAGTTACTCATTCTATCGCTAGAGTTTAAAAGAATGGGAGGAGGGGGGACCTCATTGAAACATACAGAGTAGTGAAAGACTTGGAATAGAGTGGATGTGGAGAGGATGTTTCCACCAGTGGGAGAGTCTAGGACTGGAAGTCACAGCCTTAGAATTAAAGGACGTCCTTTTAGGAAGGAGATGAGGTGGAATTTCTTTAGTCAGAGGGCGGTGAATCTGTGCGATTCTTTGCCACAGACGGCTGTGGAGGACAAGCCAGTGGATATATACTTCAGGCAGAGATAGATAACCCAGTTCTCCCTCTATCTTCCTGTCTCCACCTATATCCTTCCTTTGTCCTTCCCCCCCTGACATCAGTCTGAAGAAGGGTCTCGACCCGAAACGTCACCCATTCCTTCTCTCCTGAGATGCTGCCTGACCTGCTGAGTTACTCCAGCATTTTGTGAAATAAATACCTTTCGATTTGTACCAGCATTTGCAGTTATTTTCTTACACTAGATAAGATTCTTGATTAGTGCGGGGTTAGCCAGAGGTTACGGGGAGAAGGCAGGAGAATGGGGTTGAGAGGGGAGAGATAGAGCAGTCGTGAGTGGTTGGCGGAGTAGACTCGATGGGCCGAACAGTCCTAATTCTGCTCCAACCCACTTTTATGACCTGATGGATGAACTTCCCCCAATGGGTGGGGAAGCCAAAGGGAGCGGTGGCGCGCAGGCGCTGCGGGGAGGAATGAGCATGTTATTAGCATGTTATTAGCATCTGGTTAGCATGTGATTACCATCTGATTTAGCGCGCGGCTGACGCACTTCCGGCGGATGTGGCCGGCTGTGTTGGCATGGTGAAGTAGGTGAGGTGCGAGCGGCCGTTTGACAGCACGATCCCCGCCCGCCCGCCCGCCCGACGCGGTAAGCCCGTTGTTGCTCCCCCCCTACACACACACACACACACCCGACGCGCGGAGCCGAGGGGAACGGGACAAGAAAAAAGGGTCAATAAGCGGCCGAGGCCGCGGCTGGTTACCGGGGGGGCAGCGGCGGCGGTTGTTGTGCTGCGGGCTCAGGGCAGGCAGACAGCCCGCCGCAGCGCCCCCCGCAGGCTGGGCAGAGCAACTGCAGCCAGAGCTCCCAAACGACAACAACAAAGACTTTTGACAATGGAGACCTTTTACACAATAGACAATAGGTGCAGGAAGTGGCCATTCGGCCCTTCGAGCCAGCACCACTATTCAATGTGATCATGGATGATCATTCTCAACCAGTACCCCGTTCCTGCCTTCTCCCCATACCCCCTGACTCCGCTGTCCTTAAGAGCTCTATCTAGCTCTTGAATACATTCAGAGGATTGGCCTCCACTGCCTTCTGAGGCCTTTAGCAGACGCTGGAATCTCGAATAAAGGCCGAGGTTTATTATTGGCATGGTGTGTGCGCGCCGAGCTACAATAAATAGATAGATGGACACAAAAATGCTGGAGTAACTCAGCGGGACAGGCAGTAGTAGCAACAAAAAAAAGTGTTGGCAATTGAGATACCACCAGGATCTTTCAGATGCTGGAAGCTCGAATAAAGAAAGGTCTAGGTTTATTATTTCTCAATGTGTGCTGAGCTGAGGTATTGTAAGAAAATAACTGCAGATGCTA
The DNA here is from genome assembly GCF_053455715.1 of Rhinoraja longicauda. Classification (NCBI taxonomy): domain Eukaryota; kingdom Metazoa; phylum Chordata; class Chondrichthyes; order Rajiformes; family Arhynchobatidae; genus Rhinoraja; species Rhinoraja longicauda. Next base: position 34,942,860 of record NC_135974.1, on the reverse strand, counting down.
GTACAAATCGAAGGCATTTATTTCACAAAATGCTGGAGTAACTCAGCAGGTCAGGCAGCATCTCAGGAGAGAAGGAATGGGTGACGTTTCGGGTCGAGACCCTTCTTCAGACGAGGGTCTCGACCCGAAACGTCACCCATTCCTTCTCCTGAGATGCTGCCTGACCTGCTGAGTTACTCCAGCATTTTGTGAAATAAATACCTGAGCTGAGGTATGCTATCTATTGCGGATAGACACAAAATGCTGGAGTAACTCAGCGGGTTCGGGCAGCTTCTCTGGAGAAAAGTAATGGGTGATATTTTGGGTCGAGACCCTTCTTCAGACTTGAGACTGGAGAAAGAACACTAGAGATGTGGATATCAACAACACTGTTAACAATGGAGACGCCAAGAGCAGCAGATGCTGGAGTCTTGAATAAAGATTTACGTTTATTATTGTCATATGTGACGAAGTACACCATCGATTGTAGATAGACACAAAATGCTGGAGTAACTCAGTGGGTCAGGCAGCATTTCAGGAGAGAAGGAAAGGGTAGGAAGGACCAGCAGATGCTGGTTTACACCAAAAATAGATATAAAATGCTGGGATAACTTCGGAACAGGCAGTAGCAAAACAAGTGTTGACAATAGAGACAATAGAACTCAGCGGGGCAGGCAGCATCTCTGGAGAGAAGGATTGGGTGACATTTCTGGTCGAGAAGCCTGTCTGAAGAGTTGGACCATTAGAGTCTTCTACTTTCTATGATTAGTGTAATTTAGAGATACAGCATGGAAAGAAGCCCTTCGGCCCATTGAGTCCATGCCAACAATTTGTGGACGTGACTGCAGACCGACATCACTAATCATTTGTTCTACATCGCTCTACATCACCGTCTATATCTCTCATTTCCCTCTCCCCTGACTCTCAGTCTGAAGAAGGGTCCTGCCCTGAAACGTCACCCATTCCTTCTCTCCAAAGATGCTGCCTGTCCCACTGAGTTTTACTCCAGTATTTTGTGCCCATCTTCAGTGTAAACCAACATTTGCATTTCCTTCCTATATTATCTATTGTGCCTGAGTTTGAACTGATTGTATCAATGCGTGGTATGTCTGAGGACATAATGCAGAGAGGTGCAGGAAACTGCAGAACAAAAAACACAAAGCGCTGGGGTAACCCAGTGGGTCAGGCAGCATCTCTGGAGAACATGGATCTGTGGATGTCCACATTCTCCAGAAATGCTGCCTGACCTGCTGAGTTAACCCAGCACTTTGTGTTCATTTGTGTAAAGTGCATCTGCAGTTCCAAGTTTCTACACAGTATATCTGATCATTTTGGATAGCGTGCAAAACAAAGCTTTTCACAGTACCTTGGTGCATGTGACAATAATAATAAACCTAATATGCTGGACATGAATGCAGAGAGCAACAAGGAACCGCATAGCAAAAAACACACAGTGCTGGAGTAACGCAACGGGTCAGGCAGCATCTGTGGAGGCATGTACAGGCAATGTTTTGGGTCGGAGCCCTTCAAGCTGATTATAGGATGGGGGAGAAAGTTGGGGGAAAAAAAGTGGTGGTAGCATAAAGCCAGTTAAGTGACAGGTGTAAATACATAGAACTGCAGATGCTGGTTTGCAAAAAAGGATACAAAGTGCTGGAGTAACTCAACGAATTAGGGAGCATCTGTAAAGACCATGAATAGGTAATGTTTTTGCTTGGGACCCTTCAGACGGATTGTAGTGTGGGTGGGGGAGGGGCGGGGCAGAAAGCTGGAAAAGAGAGGTGGGGGATGCCACAAAGCCTGACTAGTGATGGGTGGATACAGGTGAGAAGACAAAAAACAGTGTGATAAGGGGACTAGAGGTGAGAAATGTAAAGCTAGAGGAAGGAATACAGATGGAAGAGGACTGGGGGTAGGGGATAGTGGGAGAAATGTTTAGCACGTGGATATGGAGGGATTATGGATCACATGCAGGCAGTGGAGGTCAGTTTAACTTGGCATCTTGTTCATCATGACATTGGGCCGATGATCCTGTTCCTGGGCTGTACTGTTCTACATTCTTAAACTGATAAAAAAATTACCTTGATTAGGATTAGGATGCAACGACCTCTGATATGCTTGGTGTTACCACAGACAAAGAGCGTGCAAGGTTTGTGAAGGGCGATGGCACACGGAGTAGGTTGGATTTAATGTGATCTTCACACATGGTAGTGCACACAGACTATATATAGTCTTTCCAGAAAATCAGTTTTGAGGATTTGAGTGAAAATGGAGTTGACATTTGAGGGAAGAGGGTGGTCCATAGGGTGTTTGCAACTAACTGGATAGACTAGAGTGTTTTCATCTCCTATGTTTTTCTATAAAGAACAATGTTAGACACAGTAGGGATCCTCTTAAGCTCTCACATTCAGTAAATATCAAGCATTGCTTTATAGTTTATGGAAAAGAGCCTGTAAAGCAGTATATTTCAAAGAACAAATAATATTGTTTTAAATGTTATTTGTATCCTGTGCTATTTAGGGGCTGATAAGCATATGAAATATAATCTTGATTTTAATAGATTATGCTGGTGCATATTTATTTATATAAGCGTGTTGCCAGATCGAAGTAAAACACTATCTCGAGGCCCAAAATCCTGGTTACATTGCCATTTGGAGGTCAAAGTGCCCTAAGAATTGCTGAAATCACAATTTACTTGCAAAATAATCACAAACAGGCATAGCAAAATCTGATTTCTTCTTGAGCTGCCTTTAGGTGTTACATTTGTTTTGAAATGGAGCAAATACTCTCTTTGACGCACATAATACATTTCAAAGACATTAAGCAATTTAAGTGAACTATAATCCCGGCTTGATTTTTTTTTGTGTGTCACTGGCTGAAGGGTAGCAATTAAAAATGGGTGCTTTCTAATTTTGTTTCTGCTTTGTGGCTCTAGTAATATGATATAGTTAAAGTTTTTATTTTTACGAGAAGATCTGGTGCTTTTAAATGCTGCTCGATGTTTTGGTCAGTTTTCAATTTATAATTGGAGTCCAAAATTCAAAATGTAACTGTGAGTGCATGCTTGGTGAGGTTAAAAAATGAGATTGGCTCTGGCTCAAATTCATTCAATCTTGCATCTATCATAGCTGGAATCACACGTACACATTTTTTGTGTGTAGGCCGGATATGATTTGTTTTGAAGTTTGCCCTCTGGTTCCAACTGCATTGCAAAATATTTATTTTTAGAATTCCTTGACTTCAGTTAAAATTGAAGTGAATTTTTGATTTGTACACACAGTGATCATCAATAGTTAATAGTGCTTTCTTTGTCACATATGCAATTGAACAGTGAAATTCTTTTTGCATCTATCACACTGTAGGCGCTGCACATTATTCAAAACCTAACGTCTGGTCGGCCGCGCGCTCGATTTACTGGAGCAGTTCCCGTGAGCTGACGTCCCTCTCCTCGTCCGGCCCTCTCTGTGTCCCGGGGGTGCCTCCTGCAGCCGACCCCCGTTCACCGTCCTACCGGCCCTTGCTTCTAGCGCCCAGCGTCTCTAGCTCCCTCCTGGTTGCTCCGTTCGTCGAGCGTCCGGGCAGGTTACCAATCCCACCGACCAACGAGCCTTTGTGCAGATCATCTACCTGCCTGGATTATTTGATTGTTTTAAAAAATCTTATTGCATTGATTTGCTTATCAAAAGTTCTCCTGTTTTTAATTGTTGCCAGATGGAACCTCTTGATATTCATTTTCAAAAGCCTGTGAGAAACGCTGCATGGATTAACTAAAGTAATATATTGTATAATTTTAGACACAGTATGGCAGAGATTGGATGCTGGTGTGGAAGGAAGATGTTTCACATAAGCCAGGAGAGCCAAGTAACAAATGCTGGAGTGACATGAAGAAGTAATGAAGAAGAATGCATTGGTCAGGGAATGTATGTCAATTGGTTGAAGATTGGTGTATTGGGTGGGTGTTGGGATGACACTTGGTTGAAAAAGAAATGCAAGGAAAATATTGTCAAGTCCTGGGTTACAGCGGAGAGCATTGGCTGACTTATTATGATGACTTGCCAACTTCCAACAATGTGAACAATAGGTTACAAATGAGAGTGTTTACACCTATGATGTTCACAGAGGATTTCTATTTTTAGTTTTGTCTTTCTTGGCTTCTGAAGGAACTGACTGTTGGCATGAATACCAAAAGCACAGTCTACCCTTTTAATAACAGGAAGTTTGGCCTGTGTAAGATCTCAAGACAGCTTGATTGTGTTAGCCATGCTGAAAAATGATCAATTCAGCGTCCTAAACAAGGATCTTGGGGTGAAGCTGACACACTGTAAGTGGGCATGGAACCATCTGATCTGTAAATTAATTAAAAGTCTTGTTAGTTTTTTTGTTTAGAGATACAGCGCGGAAACATGCCCTTTGGCCGCACTGACCAGCGATCCCCGCACATTAACACTAACTTACACATACTAGGGACAATTTTACATTTATACCAAGCCAATTAACCTACAACCTGTACGTCTTTGGAGTGTGGGAGGAAACCGAAGATCTCAGGGAAAACCCACACAGGTCATGGGGAGAATACTACAGACAGCACCCGTAGTCAGGATCGAACCCAACCCGGGTCTCTGGCGCTGTAAGGCAGTAGCTCTACTGCTGCACCACCGCACCTCCCTGTACAGTCTTATCCAATAAGTTGCTGAGGCAACAAGAGCACATTTAAGTTCTTTGATGCACCTGGTAGCATTTGAAGCATTACAAAAATATTCGATGGACTGAGAAAATAACAGTTTTAATGGTACCATTGAACTACTAACGCTCTCAAAACTAAATTGTGCAGGTTTATAGAAATTCTGCAATGTACTATTGTTCAAACCAAACTACCATTAACACTGTAGTAATAGTTTCCAGAGAAATAGGTAATGTGATTGGAATCATAAGTCTTTGGCAGTTCTTAAGTTGTTGGTTGATCAGTTTTCAGAGCTCTGGTCATTATATGGTTAAGGGAATTACTTGCATACCAAGGTTTACATATCCTGATTTTTTTTTAAACCTGTTTATTAAAACTGTAGAACAAAAGTATGATTTTTTTGTTGATTGCTAGTAAAGATTCCAGGACGTCTCTTGATTATGCAGTCCATCTTCATGTGTGCTATCCATCCATTTTCATCCAAACAAACATTCATTGCAGTGGTAAGCAATTTGATGATGCTGGATTTTTAGTTGGCAATCACGTCCAGGCAATTTATGTGAAATCAGACTCTTGGGCCACCTCTCTTCGTGTGTTTTTTAAAACGTCCAATGCATTTGTAATGCAGTTGCTACAACGTGTAACTTTTATTAGCATGGGTGTTTGAAAATAACTCTTTAATTAAGATGAGATTTTTTTTTTAAAGCCGAATGTCATACTTTGCTAGGATTTATATTCCAGTTTTATTTGATACAGGAAAATATCAAAGACAGACGATTTTTGTGTGTAAACAATTTAAAATTAAATACCAATTTCAAGCACAAAATTTACCTCCATTATGATCTTGAACAACATTTATTTATTTATCAAACTTTTGAATAGCTGTGAAATTGAGTTTGTTTTGTTCCATGTGGTACTTATTAATCTCTTTAATATCACAGTCTTAACTGCTGAGAAAGATGGGAGGAGCTGTCAGCGCTGGTGAAGATAATGATGATTTAATTGACAACCTTAAAGAAGCGCACTACATCCGAACAGAGGTGGTCGAACAAGCTTTCCGGGCCATAGATCGTGCTGATTATTACTTGGAAATTTACAAAGATAATGCCTACAAAGACTTGGCTTGGAAAAATGGTAACATCCATTTGTCTGCACCGTGCATTTACTCGGAGGTCATGGAAGCGTTGGACCTACAGTCCGGACTGTCCTTTTTGAACCTTGGAAGTGGCACTGGGTATTTGAGTACAATGGTTGGTTTAATTTTAGGTGAGCCAATATATTTGTTTGTTTTATGGTTTCCACTAATTGTGGTAAAATACCTAAAAGCTATTTTAAAAGGAAGCATGCAGGTCCTTTCCCAAGTTACAACAGGGTTCCGTTCCTGTAGCGGGCAAATTCACCCGGCTGTCACCCAAGTGCTTATTCACATCTACGGCCTCATTCATATATATCTGCATATGTTGGTTGCTCGTACGCTGGGGAGGACCTGTGGTATAAGTTTACAAAATCTGTAATATGCATCAGGATAACAACTAATTTCACTGACTATAAACGGTTCAATCAGTTATAACCTCGAGTATGTGCTTTTCCACCTTCCATAAACTTGAGTTCTTCCAAAACTCTGCTGTCTGCATTCTTAATATGGATCAAGTCTTGTTCACCTGTTCCGCCTGTGCTGATTGTTCTTTGAATTGAATACATTTTATTGGCCACGTAAGTATGCATACAAGGAATTTGCCTTGGTGCTTTTTTTCTTGCAAGTAACAACACGATATACAGTAAACAATTAAGAATGAAACATAATTTAAACATGTGAAGAATGAAATAAAATAGCAGAGCAAAAGGAGGCTACAGACTTTTGGTTGTTGAATAGAGTTACTGCTCGTGGAGAAAAGCTGTTTTTATGTCTGGCTGTGGCAGCTTTGACAGTCCGGAGTCGCCTTCCAGAGGGAAGTGCTTCAAATAGTTTGTGACCAGGGTGAGAGGGGTCAGAGATGATCTTACCCACTCGCTTCCTTTATTATCTTTAGTATTGTAACATTTTCATTTTAAGTCTTAATTATGTTTTTCAATCCTCCCATGATTCCACTCCTCTCCTTTCTAACGTCTTCCAAATTTCTGAGATTTTGTGCTTTCCACGATTCCGTTTTGACATATTTCCCTTTTTCCTGAAGGCTCATCAACTGGAGGTAGACCAATAATCTGCCTTGGCTTTAATCCCTAGAATTTTTTCACTATGCCTTCTTGGCTCCGTTCAATCAAAGACACAGATTTGTCGGTGTACTTATTATAATATGTCGTTGTATAGTTGAGTCAGATCTTGTTGGGTAATTATTTGTGTAAACACCTTGGCATGTTTGTTCAGTGTTAAAGATCCTATACAAATTAAATTGTTGTTTTTTTTTGTTCTTTAAAGATACCAACGATAATTTATTTTAGATATGTAACTTACCAAAGTTGGCTCTGCATATTTCATCCACCACATTTTGGGTGTTTTTCAAAATTTCCACGTTCGATTGCAATGATGGGGTCATAACAATGTGGAACTTGCATCAGACTAGTTTACAACTTAGATTGCATTATAATCTTTCATTACTGAAATTCTTGTTCCATTTGCTGATTATTTGACTAAAATTCGTCGTGGCTATTCCTCGAGGTTGAGGGTGATGGTCAACGTTCCGTTGATTTTATGAACTCTCAGGTGGCTTATGAGTCCAAAGTTGAGCGATTGAATCACGTATTCACCGCTTCCATGCCGGTTCCTGACTAGGAGCTTCCAGCCAACATGTAACCTGCTCTCGTCGCCCTTCCCCGATCGCCAAAAGTCTTGAGTGAAGTTTTGTGCTGCTCACAGAACGAAGACACCTGTGCGTGTGTTTGTTTAACGTGTACTTGATGTTGCACTCCAAGAGGCACACAGTCCTTCACAAATCAATCAACTCATTCTAGTGGCAAGGGAACCAAGACGATTGGAGCTGATAGATCTGTTGCAGCTATCACAAAATGCTGGAGTAACTCAGCGGGTCAGGCAGCATCTCAGGAGAGAAGGGATGGGTGACGTTTCGGGTCGAGACCCTTCTTCAGACCTGTTGCAGCCTTCATCCGCCTTCATAGCTGTTGAGTTCAAGATAACTTTGTCTGGTCCACCGTTGAGGTCTTGGAGGTTGGATCGTTCTTAGTCTGGACCCTCATCCTCGACCTTACCGTCATGGGTGGCCCTACCAGAAGCTAGCGCTTCCCACGGCATCGCTCCCGGAATCATGGGGGCACGCAAGCCTCTTCACCACGACAAGGTGAACGATCTGAAGAGGTGACTAAAATTACAATTCATTTCAATAATAACTAATAGTGATAGACCACAAAGTGTCATACCGGTTACAATGGAGATGCAATGAACTGCAATTGCTGGAATCTTGAACAAAACACTAAGTGCTGAAATAACTCAGCAAGTCAAGCAGCATCTGTGGAGGGAATGGATAGGGGGGTGTTTTGAAGAAGGATCCTGACCGGAAACATCACTTATCCACAATGGTTACAATGTTGGATAAATTATTTTAGATAGGGATGTTTTACTCTTTTTGAAAGGCATTCCCTTTTCTACCATCAATATATGGGTTCACTTGTGAAGCAATGTTTATCAGTTTTATCTTTTTTATAGTCGACTGTAATGCAGTCGCTTATTGTTTGTATGTGGTTATAAACTAGGGAAATTAGCTGGTAAGCACATCATTTTAATATTACACTGTTTCACTTGTTTTAAAGTTGGTATTTTTATTTGAAAAAATTGTGACATTTTCTATCAGTACATAACATCATATAGTTCATGTTCAGAGCTAATGATCATATTAAAATGTAACCAAAATCCTGAAGGTAAAAAAAAAATAGCCAATTTAGGTTTAGAAAAAAAAAAATGTTATTCAGGTCCTCTTTATTAAATGTAAGCAGATTTGGTTTCCTTTCCTGACTACAATTCTTTCATTAACAACCTAGCTTCTGCCCACAGGGCCATTTGGAGTCAATCATGGAATAGAGCTACACGTTGATGTTGTTGAATATGCCAACCAAAAGCTTGAGAACTTCATCAAGACAAGTGACAGCTTTGATAAGTGAGTACTCTGGGCCATGATCTAAACATTTCTAAATCAATTAGATATTAAGGGAGAAATTGTGGGCTTTTCCAAAATGGGTGAATCCAAACTGAAACTACATATGCTTGGTCAGACACAATAAAACATTTCACAAATCACACCGATTTTCAAATTGTATTGAAAATACATATTCTTGTACAAGGTACCATGGTCTGGTGCTAACCTTCTCATGAAAATAATTACTAAACTAATCTGAGAACATGGATAGGTGACATTTTGGGTCGGGACCCCACTTGAGACGAATGGATGTTTGAAGAAGGGTTCCGACCCGAAATGTTCCTATCCATGTTCTCCAAAGATGCTGCCTGATCCGCAGAGTTACTCCAGCACTCTGTCTGTTATATTTTCTGTTCCCTTTAAACATGGGTTCATTGTAAAATTTATATCTCACAGTGTGGCATGTTTTTTTTTTAAAGTAAAATTTAGTGTGTAAGTAACATCCTGAAAATTCTTCATCCAAAGTTCCATGCGTGCCAGATTGTCTGCAGTTTTAATAGAAAAATAACTGGAGATGCTGGTACAAATCGAAGGTATCACAAAATACTGGAGTAACTCAGCAGGTCAGGCAGCATCTCTGGAGAGAAGGAATGGGTGACGTTTCGGGTCGAGACCCTTCTTCAGACTGAAGTCCACATCAGTCTGAAGAAGGGTCGAGACCCGAAACGTCACCCATTCCTTCTCTCCAGAGATGCTGCCTGACCTGCTGAGTTACTCCAGCAATTTGTGATACCTTCAGTCTGCAGTTTTAATGTACTTTATTCATGAATAATTCTTCCAGTAATTGCCATGAGCTTTACAGAAAATACTTTTTAATGATCATTCAGAAATCTAGCAAACCTGAGTCTATTCTTAAGGGTGTTTCACATTATTCCTGTTTAACCTTAATTGCCAATTTCACAGATTGGAATCAATGAATTTGCCGAAGTGTACTCTTGAACAGTGTTGTTTTTCCTTGGATAAATGCGCTGGTGAAGCACATCAACAAAGAATACGTAGATAATTGCAAAGTTGCCAATGTAAATGAAACAAATGACCTTGTTTGCAAAGATAAATAAGGCTTGGGTAGTCAATAGCATGGACTATACTATACCATAGCATGGTTTAATACATGGATCCACAATGTTAATTGAACAAAACATTCAAAAGCAACCTTATCTCCGCTTCCTCTCTTAGTATTGATACTTTCTGATTTTGCAAAGATGTTTTTTGAGTTGCACAAGTTAAGCAGCCAACCTTTTGGATGTATAAGTGCATCTCGTGTCCATTCGAACATTTAACACATGGATCACAGCATAACAATTTGTTATTAATTGATTCCATCTCCCCCCCCCCCCCATGCTCGTTCTGTCCCTGGAGCATTGCGCTCAATTCTGACATCTTAAGTTGCTGCTCTGAGTAGTTTTGTTTAGTTTGGAGATACAGCGCAGAAACAGGCCCTTCGGCCCACCAACCCCACATCGACCAGTGATCCCTGCATGTTAACACTATCCTACACACACTTTAGGGACAGTTTACACATATACCAAACCAATTTCCCTACATACTTTTATGTCATTGGAGTGTGGGAGGAAACCGAAGATCTCGGAGTAAACCCCCATGCAGGTCACGGGGAGAACGTACCAACTCTGTACAGACAGCACCAGGAGTCGGGATCAAACCTGGGCCTCCAGTGCTGCAAGCGCTGTAAGGCAGCAACGGTACTGCTAAATTAAACACACGGTATTAAACATGCTCTGTATTGTTGCTCGTGCAGGAAGTTGAATCGGCATCATTTCAAAGAAACATTTTTATCATGCAGAGATCTAACAACATAAAAGAGACCATTTTGACCAAGCCGCAGCGGACTCTGCAGAGGAGCTGTTTTCTAACTGATTACTTGTATCCTTTAATAATACAGCAAAGCAGCAAGAAAGCAGTGCTTATCTTTATGGTTGAGTATTCTAATCTTATTTGGCTTCATTGCCACTTGCCAAGTATTACATGCTCCACTAGATCGTGCTGGAAATAAATTATTTTAAACTGCCCCTTTATAATGTTTCTAATATTAATGCAAAGATTATGATACCGTCTTGTTAATTCATTAAGAAATGGATCGCACACTAATTCCTTTCAAATATTTGCACTTTTGGATGCGAGAATCCCGTCTGCTCTGAAGTCGTTGCTATGACGAATGCAACCCTGGTTTTGCAACTCTTTCATCATAGCTTCATGCTCTATCCTCAAATCCTACCCTATACCCACTGTGATTCAAGCACAGTTTGTAGGAAACAACTGCAGATGCTGATTTAAATCGAAGGTAGACACAAAATGCTTTAGTTACTCAGCGGGACAGGCAGCATCTCTGGAGAGAAGGAATGGGTGACGTTTCGGGTCGAGTCTCGACCCGAAACGTTACCCATTCCTTCTCTTCAGAGATGCTGCCTGTCCTGCTAAGTTACCCCAGCATTTTGTGCCTACCTGTGATTCAAGGACATATTGCTATTCAGAATTTTTTCAGCTGTGACAAAATCAATACACACCAAGTTTTTATATTCTCTACTTTAAATATGTAACAGTCCTATTCAACTCTTTCAATGGCAAGTGGGTTTTTTAAAGATAGATCTTGGTACGTACACATTGGACTACCATCCTTCCCAATTTTAATTTTATATTTTCATTGATTTTTGTTTTCCATTTTTACAAAGATTATACTTTCCATCTATTTCCACTGAGTTGTGTTTCCACTTCCACACACTTACTCTAATACGTGTACATCCTCCTGTGAGCTCCTGCATTCTTACCTGCCATTTTCTGCACCCGCTATTTTTATTATCCTTTTGATTGCATTCCTTTCAAATGACCAATGATTGGAGAACAAAGATTCTCACGCAGATCCCAGCAAAACGCAGCTTGGTAATCCAAGAAGCATTCATTTACTATCAAGATGAACTGAACTAAAACAATCTTCCCATGTTTGTGATATTCTGTAAATTTAGGTTTGAATTCTGCGAGCCATCCTTTGTGGTGGGTAACTGTCTGGAGATTGCTTCAGACAGCCGCCAGTACGACAGAGTCTACTGTGGGGCCGGAGTTCAAAAAGATCACGAAGAGTACATGAGAAACCTTATAAAAGTTGGTGGAGTCCTTGTCTTGCCACTGGAAGAGAAGGTAAGTTCACATTTAGTGTGCCATCCCTGTGTCTTTCACAGTCGCTCTTCCACTCATAGGTTCACAAGTTATAGGAGTTGAATTAGGCCATTTGGCCCATCGAGTCCACTACGCCATTCAATCATGGCTGTTCTCTGCCTCCTAACCCCATTCTCCTGCCTTCTCCCCATAACCTCTGTCACCTGTACTAAACAAGAATCTTTCTATCTCTGCCTTAAAAATATCCACTGACTTGGCCTCCACAGCCCTGGTGGCAACGAATTTTCTTCCACATCTCAAAAGACATTTGGTTTTGTAGATTAATTAGCCACTGCACACTGTAAATATCCCATGATTCGTGGGTGAGTGGTGGAATATGGAGGGGAGGAGGAGGGGGGGGTGGTTGGGTGGGCGGCTAGCTCTGGGAATGTGGGGAGAACAATATTGGATCAACGTGGGATTGATGTAAATAGTTACTTGATGGTCAGTGTGGACTTGATGGGTCAAAGGACATGTTGCCATATGACCACCAAGGCTCTGGTATTCCATAGATTTTGTTTTAGTGAAAATTGTTACAGTAAAGTCTTGTCTCCATGCGCCTCTGCCCATTCTGAGTACCTCTATTCGGCACCCCCTTCATCTTGTCCCATCCTTCCCACACCCACCACAGCTTCAGTGTAAAGAAAATAAATCCAGCCTGTCCAGTGTCTCCTCGTAACTAAAGCACTCCAGGCAAAGATCTGGTGAACCCACTCTACAAAACCAGAGAGACGTTCTGAACAGCTATCTACCTCTTTGGTGACCCTCTGACTATTCTCGATCGGACTTTGCTGGCTTTACCTTGCACTAAACGTTATTCCCTTATATAGGCACATAATGCTGGAGTAACTCAGCAGGACAGGCAGCATCTCCTGAGAGAAGGAATGGGTGACGTTTCGGGTCTAGAAGGGTTTCGACCCAAAACGCTACCCATTCCTTCTCTCCAGAGATGCTGCCTGTTCCGCTGAGTTACTCCAGCATTTTGTGAAATAAATATCTTTATACACTGTAAATTGTAATCATGTATTGTCTTTCCACAGACTCCTTAAGAATAAGGGGTAGGCCATTTAGGACTGAGATGAGGAAAAACGTTTTCACCCAGAGAGTTGTGAATCTGTGGAATTCTCTGCCACAGAAGGCAGTGGAGGCCAATTCACTGGATGTTTTCAAGAGAGAGTTAGATTTAGCTCTTTGGGCTAACGGAATCAAGGCATATGGGGAAAAAGCAGGAACGGTGTACTGATTTTAGATGATCAGCCATGATCATATTGAATGGCGGTGCTGGCTCGAAGTGCCGAATGGCTTACACCTGCACCTATTTTTCTATTTCTATGATTCTATGACTGGATAACATGCAACAAACACTTTTCACTGTACCTCGGTACACGTGACAATAAACTAAAGTAAACTAAACTTTTCAGTTCAATCACATCCTACATATAGTGTAGCAACCAGACCTGTACACAGTACTTGAGCTGTGACCAAACTAATATTTAAAAAGTTTTACAATAACATCCCTGCTCTTATATTTTATGTCTGGCTAACAAAGAAAGTATCCTCTATGTGTTCTCCACCCACCTTATCTATTTGTGCTGTCACCTTTAGAGATCCTTGCACATATATATACATATCAAGGTCTCTCAGATCCTCAATACTCTGGACATACCTTGTATTGTGTATTCTGTACTCTTATTAGATCTTAGTTTAGTTTAGAGATACAGCGTGGAAACAGGCTCTTCGGCCCACTAAGCCCTCGCCAACTAGCAATCATCTGTATACTAGCTCTATCCTGCACACACTAGGGACAATTTACAGAAGCCAATTAGCCTACAAACCTATATGTCTGGAGTGTGGGAGGAAACTGGAGCTTTCCCACGGGGTCACAGGGAGAACGTACAAACTGCGTGCAGATAGCACTCGTGGTCAGGATCGAACCCGGGTCTCCGGTTGCTGTAAGGCAGCAACTCTATTGTTGAGCCGCCCACATCTCTCAAAGTGCATCTTCACACTTACAATGATTAAACTCCATTTTGCCCATTTTATTAAATGGTTAGGTATCAACCTGTGGTCTAAGACATCTCCCATATTACTACTGTACTTGCACCTTTCTCTAATCTGTTTTATCTCCCTTACCTCTGCCCTTGAGTTCAACTTTCCCATCTCTTTTTCTATTAAGATAGACACAAAATGCTGGAGTAACTCAGGCGGTACAGGCAACATCTCTGGAGAGAAGGAGTGGGTTATGTTTTGGGTCGAGACCCTTCTTCAGACTGATAACTGCATCTGCAGTTCTTTCCAAGTGCTTTTCTAATAATCCTGTTTTCATTAAACAACTGCCCATGCAACTTCTACTCTGCCCTTTTTTGTCTGAATTCCCATTATGCATGCCTAATAGTCAGGAAACACGCAAAAAGTTTTTTTTTTAATGCATCTGCTTAATCAAAAATTGAATCATAAAGCTTAAGTTTTGATTAACTAACAACCAAAAGCCCAAAACTTCTACAGAAAAGAATTCTTGGCAAGAAAGAAGATAATTACATTAATTGCATTACATTGTTCAGTGAACAAAATTCCTACATTTATAATTATTTTTCTTTCAATTATTCGGGACTTGTTGCTCTTTGAAAATTTCTCCATTTAATGTTACTTTTTATTTGCAGCTTCAAATTATTTCTGTATTCTTTGTTGCAGCTAACTAAAATAATGCGTACAGGATTGAATACTTGGGAAACAGAAAAGATTTTGGCTGTCTCGTTTGCTCCTCTAATACAACCTTGCAGTGCAGATGGTGGAAAAGTGCGAACAGTCCAATTACGTAAGTTTCATCAGTCTGAGTTTATCAACAGCCTTTTGTACTTGGTGAAATTTAAATTTTCTAATAATTCATAACATCATCAGTGATAGGATTAGAATTAGGCTATTTGGCCCATCAAGTCTACTCCGCCATTCAATCATGGCTGATCTATCTCTCCCTCCTAATCCCATTTTCCTGTCTTCTCCCCATAACCTGTGACACTCGTACTGATTAAAAGTACCATTAGCAAATTTGCAGATGATACTAAGCTGGGGGGGTAGTGTGAATTGTGAGGAAGATGCAATAAGGCTGCAGGGTGTCTTGGACAGGTTGTGTGAATGGGCGGATACATGGCAGATGCAGTTTAATGTAGATAAGTGTGAGGTTATTCACTTTGGAAGTAAGAATAGAAAGACAGATTATTATCTGAATGGTGTCAAGTTAGGAAGAGGGGATGTTCAACGAGATCTGGGTGTCCTAGTGCATCAGTCACTGAAAGGAAGCATGCAGGTACAGCAGGCAGTGAAGAAAGCCAATGGAATGTTGGCCTTCATAACAAGAGGAGTTGAGTATAGGAGCAAAGAGGTCCTTCTACAGTTGTACCGGGCCCTGGTGAGACCGCACCTGGAGTACTGTGCAGTTTTGGTCTCCAAATTTGAGGAAGGATATTCTTGCTATTGAGGGCGTGCAGCGTAGGTTCACTAGGTTAATTCCCGGAATGGCGGGACTGTCGTATGTTGAAAGGCTGGAGCGATTGGGCTTGTATACACTGAAGGATGAGGGGGGATCTTATTGAAACATATAAGATAATTAGGGGATTGGACACATTAGAGGCAGGAAACATGTTCCCAATGTTGGGGGAGTCCAGAACAAGGGACCACAGTTTAAGAATAAGGGGTAGGCCATTTAGAACTGAGATGAGGAAGAACTTTTTCAGTCAGAGAGTTGTGAATCTGTGGAATTCTCTGCCTCGGAAGGCAGTGGAGGCCAATTCTCTGAATGCATTCAAGAGAGAGCTAGATAGAGCTCTTAAGGATAGTGCAGTCAGGGGGTATGGGGAGAAGGCAGGAACGGGGTACTGATTGAGAATGATCAGCCATGATCACATTGAATGGCGGTGCTGGCTCGAAGGGCCGAATGGCCTCCTCCTGCACCTATTGTCTATTGTGTATAATCCATCTATCTCAGCCTTACAGATATCCACTGACTTGGCCTCCACAGCCTTCTGTGGCAAAGAATTCCACAGATTCACCACCCTCTGACTAAAGAAATTCCTCGTCCTCTCCTTCCTAAAGGAACGTCCTTTAATTCTGAGGGTGTGACCTCTGGTCCTAGACTCTCTCACCAGTGGAAACATCCTCACCACATCCAATTGGATGAATATTTTTAGTCTTGCCGTTCATCTATATTCGCTTTCCCCAGTGAGCGACTATTCGCTTTCCCCAGTGTTTGTTATTCTCGAGCTGCTGCATCAATAAAACGTACAAATGCGGCTTCCTGTGCCACTTTTTGCTGAACTTGCTACACAAAGTGGAATATGAAGTGGTTTGAGCAGGAATTTTAGAGGGTCTGTTTCTCTGCTGTGTCTTTAAAACTAATAATCAGTTTTAATTTATGCAAGTATATAAATATATATATATATATATTCTCAAAGTGAATTGTTTGTAAAGAACTTTGTTTTTCCACAGCTTCAGTTAGCGTTGGAAGCCTGCAAGAATTAACTCGGATCTGTATTCGTCGGACTCTTAAGAATACAATAAACCAGGAGAAGACAAGCAATGGCATTCCCCCGAAGGTCCCGTCCAGGTTTAAACGCAGGCGGATCCGCAAGAGGCGAATGGATGCGATTGTCTTGGTGGATAAGCAGGTCTTTGCGAGTCGAATTTCAAATCCTTTCGATAACAACAATAATAATGAGGACTTGGAGGATGTTAGAAGAGACGACGATGACAAAGAATACTGCGATTTCAAACCAGAGCCTTCACTCTGTCTGCTTCGGGAAAAGATCTTGAGCTTGCCTTTACCAGAGCCATTAAAATTATACCTTCTGTACTACAGAGATAAATAAGTCTTGGAACTAACTGCTGGTAATAACTGTAATATTGCACTTAAGTTAAAGTTTAAAAACAAGGGGACGTATACTGCAATGAAATAAGTGAGCACTTTTACAGGCTTGTTTTGATTAGCAATTTCCTATTAATAGTTTCATACTGAATTTGTTTTTCTCATTTTAAAAAGTTTATAGCATAAATTGTGTAGAGTATTTGCAAACCTAACGTATGCTTTGCTCTCTGTACATTTACTGCTTCATCTGTCACAAGCACTTCTTCAAAAGCAGCAGACAAGGTCGAAAGGAGACATTTTAAATGTTTATTCCTGTGAAACAACTGTTTCTGGCGGCTTGAACCTTACTATTTAAACAAAATATTGTAATTTGTATTAACTTAGTTAAATACTGTTTAGCTCAGAGTAAAGCTGGCGATTCCAAGCACAATTCTGTGCTTTATATGCCAAAATTGTTTTATAAAGGAACCGTTAAGATGTAACTAGAATTTTTTCATATTAGCTTAATTTAAAAATAAACGTTACTGCTGTAACAATTTGATTCTTTTTGCAGATTGCTTGGTAGATGAACTGATGTTATCAAATACTTGTTCAGTCATTTCTCTGCAATAAATAAAGCAAAATAAAACTTGGTCTTAGTTACTTAATTCCTTTTTCTTCATCGTTAATACTTGTTCTTGATTCAAGTGTAGATTTTGTGTGCCAACTATGACTTAACGGACCAGAAACTTAGATTAGTTTGCTGATTTGGGCTGTGATAGTACAAATGGATGTTTTGAAAAGATTGGAAAAACATCACCGTTGGAATTGTAGAACTCTATGAATAGGATTTGCGGGTTAAAATTTATCAAGATACAAGCTGGTAATCTAGACTGATGTCTCGGGAGGGAGTTGCTGTGTTACTATTGCCATTAGGCACTGGTTATTTTCAATCTATTTTTGGGAAATAAATTTACCACGCGTCTACGATGACCCTTCACGTGAATTGCAGTTGGGCATCACCCTTGAAATACCTTTAGTTTAGAGGTGCCGCGTGAAACAGGCGCTGCGGCCCACCGAGTCTGTGCTGACCAGCAATCACCCGTACACTAGCTCAGTCTTACACAGTAGGGGCAATTTACAGCAGCCCCTGAACCGACAAACCTGCATGTCTTTGGAATGTGGGAGGAAACTGGAACACCTAGAGAAAACCCACGTGGTCAAAGAGAGAGCGTGCAAACTCTGTACAGACAGCACCCGAGGTCAGGATTGAACCTGGGTCCCTGGCGCTGTGAGGCAGCAGCTCTACCAGCTGCACGACTATACCATCCCCAAATGCCACCTAGTACTGAATTTTCCCACCAGGGGAAATCATTTTTTGTGATCTCTATCAAATGGTGGAAGCTGTTTCAAATCAATTAAACATCTCAGATGAATTGTTTCGAAGGTCAGTTCTGGTATCGTGACAAAGTTACTTCCTATGCTAACGAAAACTATATTCCTGTACTTTGAGAGTGAAGTACTTTGGGACACCTTAGAGTGGTGGTGTAAATGATGCATTATAGGCAGTATACTGCCTCCAGATTTACACAACCATGGGAAATAAAATAAGATGCATCGCCGCACAATGGCAGCCTCGCTAACAGTCTGTCTCGTCATATTCTTTTGTTTTTAGTTTGTTGTTAAATGTATGTTTTAGTGCATCTTTAGTTTTGTATAATGTGGGGGGGTGGGGGAGACTTTTTTATCTCTTTCCTCGACGGAGATGCGACTTTTCCGTATCGTATCTCCGTCTGTGCTGCGGCCTAACATCGTGGAGCTGGCGGCTGCTTCCTGGGGTTCCACTTCGGGAGCTTCAACCGCGGGAGCCTGCGGACTTAACATCGTGGAGCTGGCGGTCCCTTGGTTAGCGACCGACTTCGGGAGCTCCAAGCCACAGGAGCTTCGAACGCCCTGGCGCGGGAGCTTCGATCGCGTGAGCTTCGACCGCCGGCTGCGGGAGCTTCAATCGCCCCGATCGCGGGAGGAAAGGAGGGAAGAAGATAATACATTATTGCTTCCATCACAGTGCACTGTGGTGGATGTTTATGGTCATTTTTATGTAGTTGTGTGTCTTGCTGCTTTTTTGGTATGACTGGAAAATCAAGTTCCTTGTATGTTCTTACATACTTGGCTAATAAATTATTTGTATCTTGTAAGATGCTGAAAATCTGAAGCAACAGAAAATACAGGAAAAATTCAGCAGGTCAGGCAGCACCTGTGGTTACAGAAACAGTCACAGATCATGGTGGAAGCATTTTCTGTTTTTGTACATGGATCAGACATCCATTCAAAAACTACTTGAAACATACTGAAGATAGACACAAAAAGCTGGAGTAACTCAACAGGACAGGCAGCATCTCTGGAGAGAAGGAACGGGTGACGTTTCGGTTCGAGACTCTTCTTCAGCATCTGTAGCTCCTTCCTGAAACATACTGAAGTTTAGGTTTTACTAAGGTTGAGTTTTAGTTTACCATTTTACATTCACGTTAACTTCTATGAACTTGCTTTTTACATAAGTGGGCCTGAGCTATCGGGAGAGGTTGGGCAGGCTAGGACTCTATTCCCTGGAGCACAGGAGGATGAGGGGTGATCTTATAGAGAAGTATATAAAATCATGAGAGGATTAAATCGGGTAGACACACAGGGTCTCTTGCCCAGAGGAGGGGAATCGAGGACCAGAGGACATAGGTTTAAGATGAAGGGTGAAAGTTTTAATAGGAACCTGAGGGGTACCTTTTTCACACTGAGGGTGGTGGAAGTATGGAGCGAGCTGCTGGAGGAGGTAGTTGGGGCAGTTATTATGGCAATGTTTAAGAAACATTTAGACAGGTACAGGTTTAGGGGGATTTGGGGTAAACGCAAGCATGTGGGACTAATGCAGATGAGACGTCAAGTCAAGTTTATTTGTCACATGCACATACACGATGTGCAGTGAAATGAAAGTGGCAATGCCTGCGGATTGTGCACAAAAAAGAATTACAGTTACAGCATATAAATAAAGTTAATACAGAGAAGACAAAATTTAATCCCTGGAGTTATAAAAGTTAACAGTCGTGATGGCCTGTGGGAAGAAACTCCGTCTCAGCCTCTCCGTTTTCACAGCGTGACAGCGGAGGCGTTTGCCTGACCGTAGCAGCTGGAACAGTCCGTTGCTGGGGTGGTAGGGGTCCCTCATAATCTTGCTTGCTCTTGATCTACACCTCCTGATGTATAGGTCCTGCAGGGGGACGAGTGTAGTTCCCATGGTGAGTTCTGCCGAACGCACTACTCTCCGCAGGGCCATCCTGTCCTGGGCAGAGCTGTTCCCAAACCAGACTGTAATGTTGCCGGACAGGATGCTCTCTACAGCCCCAGAGTAGAAGCAATGAAGGATCCTCGGAGACACTCTGAATTTCCTCAGCTGTCTAAGGTGGTAAAGGCGCTGCTTTGCCTTACCCACCAGTGCGGCAATGTGCGTTGTCCATGTCAGATCCTCTTTGATGTGGACTCCCAAGTATTTAAAACTGCTCACCCTATCCACAGTAGACCCATTTATCTCCAGTGGCGTGTACGTCCTTGGATGTTGTTGGTTGGTGTGGGAAAGTTGGGCCGAAAGGCCCATTTCCACGCTGTAAGACTATGAATAAATGCAATGGGGCTAAAACTAAAACTCCACATTAATTTAGCTGGCATCCTTATTTTGATTGTGTGGAAGATGGGACCATTTCAACCACCAGGCGGCCCCTGGTCACGCATTATACTGGGTGTCAATTTACCGACCCTAACATTAATAAAACTAAGAGCACATTTAAAAAACAAAGTATATTTTTTTTGTGCATTAACAAATGACCTTTTGTTTTCCAGTCATCTTAATTTTAAACTTGGGGGTTTTGTTTGTTTTTTTGAAAACTCCAAACGAAAATAAATAATTACTAATATCTAAGTTAGCGAGTAGTTTCAAAACTTTGATGGCAGTGGGGTTTCTTTTTTTTTAAACAAGAGAGGGGGAGAGTTAGCTGGGACAGTCAGTGATGTAGGGTGGGTATGCGAAGGAGTGCTTGGATAGGTTACACGTGCCTCTTCTAAGGGGGTCCAGCCCACCCCAGGCAGAGTGTTTGGATTCAGACTACTAGTAGGAGCAGGGCTAAACTAGACGCTGCTCCAGTATGCTGGCAAAATGTTTAGTGTTCCTAGTGACCACTCTTTTGTTTCTCTCCCCTCTGTCTTCGCCCTGTCCCAGCCGCTGCCTGTGCTTTCGGACCACGGTGCGATGCATGCATTTGATGCTGGAAAACGTCCCTGAGATTTCTGCACAGACGACTATTTTGTAAGTAGCTCCCCTGGTTTGTATTCGTATTAGTGACACACTTGGAATTGTGTGTGGATTATAACGTGGACCAGTTTGGTCTAACTCCGGTTAACTATTTTACTTTGGTGGGTCTAAGTAATACTCTTTTTTTTTTTTTTTTTAAAGTTTACAGTGATTTGTGGAACCGCTATTTCAGGGGGTGAAAATAAAATTTCAAAAGTTATTGATTGTAAAAGTCAGGACTCTTCTCTGATTCCTTCAGCAGTTTAATGGAATTGCTGGAAGGAATGTTGGCATTTTCTTTGACATTTTGTCGTGGTCTCGCCACTGACTGTCTCGCGTTGAGTTTTGCCAGATGTGAGTTATGTACCATGACATTTCCCTCTGCTTTAACTGACTGAGGTTTGCAGATGTGTGACATCGGTTTTCGTTCTCCTGAAGGGAATTTGAGGGACTAACAATAGGATTTCTTATGAATGGGTTTTTGCATTCTATATAGTCAGTTATCGTACCCAGTGACATCCATTTCGACAGATGTAATGAAAAATGTTTGCACCAACTATGCTATTGACTTCTCCAACTTCAAGTGACCCTTGCTTTCCCTCTCTCCATCCCTCCCTCTCCCCCCTTCCCCAACCAAGTCTGACTGTCCTCGTTTACATTTCATCTATGTTTGCTTTGTTGTTACCTTCTCTGGGCTTCAAGAGAGAGCTGGATAGAGCTCTTAAGGATAGCGGAGTCAGGGGGTATGGGGAGAAGGCAGGAACGTGGTACTGATTGAGAATGATCACCTTACACTTCCTTATCTCTGTACCTCCCTCTCCGTTGACTCAGTCTGAAGAAGGGTCTCGACCCGAAACGTCACCCATTCTTTCTATCCAGAGATGCTGCCTGTCCCGCTGAGTTACTCCAACATTTTGTGTCTGTCTTCGGTTTAAACCAGCGTCTGCAGTTCCTTCCTACAACTCTGATTGGACTGATCCAGGATGGGGAGGAATCTGCCTACAGACGGGAAGTGACACAACTGGCGTCCTGGTGCCATCGCAACAACCTGGAGCTCAATGCTCTTAAGACGGTGGAATTGATTGTAGACTTTAGGAGAGCTCCCCCTCCCCTCCCCCCACTCACCATCAACAACACCACAGTCACATGTGTGGAGTCATTTAAGTTCCTTGGAACCATCATCTCCAGGGACCTTAAATGGGGGGCCACCATCGACTCCACAGTCAAAAAGGCCCAACAGAGGATGTACTTCCTGCGGCAGCTGAGGAAACACAATCTGCCACAGGCAATGATGGTCCAGTTTTATACGGCCATCGTAGAGTCCGTCCTCACCTTCTCCATCATGGTCTGGTTTGGCTCAGCCACCAGGCACGACATCCAGAGGCTGCAGCACGTCATTCGATCAGCCGAGAAGGTTGTTGGTTGCAACCTTCCCCCCATCGACGAACTGTACACTGCAAGGGCCAGGAAGCGAGCGGGCAAGATCATCGCTGACCCCTCTCACCCTGGCCACAAACTCTTTGAAGCACTTCCCTCTGGAAGGCGACTCCGGACTGTCAAAGCTGCCACAGCCAGACATAAAAACAGCTTGTTTCCACGAGCAGTAGCTCTACTCAACAACCAAAAGTCTGTAGCCTCCTTTTCATAGCGAGGAGATTTGAGTATAGGAGCAGGGAGGTTCTGCTGCAGTTGTACAGGGCATTGGTGAGACCACACCTGGAGTATTGCGTACAGTTTTGGTCTCCTAATCTGAGGAAAGACATTCTTGCCATAGAGGGAGTACAGAGAAGGTTCACCAGATTGATTCCTGGGATGGCAGGACTTTCATATGAAGAAAGACTGGATAGACTCGGCTTGTACTCGCTGGAATTTAGAAGATTGAGGGGGGATCTTATAGAAACTTACAAAATTCTTAAGGGGTTGGACAGGCTAGATGCAGGAAGATTGTTCCCGATGTTGGGGAAGTCCAGAACAAGGGGTCACAGTTTAAGGATAAGGGGGAAGTCTTTTAGGACCGGGATGAGAACTTTTTTTTCACACAGAGAGTGGTGAATCTGTGGAATTCTCTGCCACAGAAGGTAGTTGAGGCCAGTTCATTGGCTATATTTAAGAGGGAGTTAGATGTGGCCCTTGTGGCTAAAGGGATCAGGGGGTATGGAGAGAAGGCAGGTACAGGATACTGAGTTGGATGATCAGCCATGATCATATTGAATGGCGGTGCAGGCTCGAAGGGCCGAATGGCCTACTCCTGCACCTATTTTCTATGTTTTGCTCTGGTATTTTATTTCATTCTTCACATGTGTAAATTATAATGCTTTATTTTTAATTGTCTGCTGTGTGCCGTGTTGTTACTTACGAGCAAAGCACCAAGGCACATTCCTTGCATGTGTACATATTTGGCTAATATAATGTACTCCATTCAATTCAACAATACCATGTTTCTTTGCTACTGGGATGTTTCTGAGGTTTATGCATGAGTGATTTCATGAGATTTGCTGGCAAGAGACCATCTGGATATTAACAAGATTGCCCCCATCCCAGTCCTTTATTGTTGGGCGATCCTAGTGTTCTGTCTCAGAACAGATTGTTAAGCTTTGAAAACTTTCTCCTGATATCCTTTTTTAATGTGCATTCCAAAAATCAGTTACTTTGAGGGGCAATAAATAAAAAATCATTTTATAAATTGGAGAACGCATAGAACATAGTACGGGTAATGGGGAGAAGGCGGGAGAATAGGATTGAGAGGGAAAGATAGATCAGCCATGGTTGAATGGCTTTGTAGACTTGATGGGCTGAATGGCCTAATTCTGTTCCTAGAACTTATGAACATAGTTTGAGTGACACCGTGGCTCAGCTGCTGCCTTGCAGCACCAGAGACCCGGGTTCGATCCTGACTACGGGTGCTGTCTGTACGGAGTTTGTATGTTCTCCCCGTGACCTGCGTGGGTTTTCTCCAGGTGCTTCGGTTTCCTTCCACACTCCAAAGGCGTGCGGGTCTGTAGGTTAATTGGCTTTGGTAAAATTGTAAATTGTCCCTAGTGTGTAGGATAGTG
This sequence comes from Rhinoraja longicauda, assembly GCF_053455715.1. Lineage (NCBI taxonomy): Eukaryota > Metazoa > Chordata > Chondrichthyes > Rajiformes > Arhynchobatidae > Rhinoraja > Rhinoraja longicauda. The sequence goes on along the minus strand of NC_135974.1, from coordinate 34,918,664 downwards.
CTAGTGTACTGGTTAATCGCTGGTCGGTGCGGACGGACTCAGCGGGCCGAATGGCCTGTTTCCGCGCTGTATCTCTAAAGTCTAAACTATACAATAGTACCGTACAGTACAGCATGGGACAGGTCTTTTAGTCCACAGTGTCAGTACCAAACATGATGCCACCTCTGCCGGTAAATGATCCATAACCATTCCCGAGATATCCATGCGCCTATCTGAAAGACTCTTCAATGCCACTATCATATCTGCCTTGACCATTGCCCTTGGTAGCATGTTCCAGGCCCCCACCACACTCTGTACAAAAATAAAACTTGGCCCGCACATCTCTTTCAATATCCCCCCCCCCCCCCTCAACTTTACAGCTTTGCCCTCTAGTCTTTGTCAATTCCACCAAAAGATACTAGAGGAGCAAGATAAACCACTCGACCTTAAAAACCATTGTACGTCACGGCGCCATTTTAGTAGGCAGACACTTGCAGAAACATTTAAAAAGCAAAATAACAAAAATCTGTGAATTGATAGATGAGATATATTCTGCATTTTAATGGTATAATCACACATACTATTCCCCCAAAACACCGATTACACTGCGAGAGGCATAGCGAACGGCGGGTTTTGCCTACTAAAATGGTGGATGTTACGCTCATTTGCGTACAACACTTCAATGTATGCGATTTCAACGGAGTGGTTCATCTTGTTCCTCTAGTATCTTTGATTCCACCCTAGGGGAAACAAATTTGGGCTGTCTACCCCTATCTACGCCTGTCGTAATTTTGTACGCTTCTATCAGGTCCCCCCTCAACCTCTGTCTCAGCCTCCTTCTCTAATGATGGTTTAGTGGAACTGGACAACGAAATGGTCCCGTTGGCAGAACGGTCTCAAATTCAGGCTGAAAGCATAGAATTCATGATTAATACGGATCATTCCAAGTCAATGGATGTTTTTAAGCTGGGGCTTGGCAGGTTGTTGATCAGAGCGGGTGTCAGGGGTTAATTAGTACAGGTGTCAGGGGTTATGGGGAGAAGGCAGGAGAATGGGGTTGAGAGGGAGAGATAGATCAGCCGCGATTGAATGGTGGAGAGTGGACGTGATGGGCCGAATGGCCTAATTCTGCTCCTGCAACTAATTAACTTATGACATGGTGTTTGATGGTATAAACTAACGGTGGCACAGTAGTGCAGCGGGTAGAGCTGCTGCCTCACGGCGCCAGAAACCCGCATTCAATCCTGACCTTGAACGCTGTTTGTGTGGAGTTTGCATTTTTTCCCTGTGACCGTGTGGGTTTCCTCCAGGTGCTTCGGTTTCCTGCTACAGCACAATAACCCGGAGGTGTGCATGTTTGTAAGTTTAGTTTAGATATTTGGTTTAGGGATACATGGTGGAAACAGGCCCTTCAACCCACTGAGTCCGTGCCGGCCAGTGATTATCCGCACGTTAGCTCTATCCTACACGCACTGGGGACCATTTACAGAAGCCAATTAACCAACGAACTTGCACATCTTTGGAATGTGGGAGGAAACCGGCGCACCCGGAGAAACCCAACCCGGTCACGGGGAGAAGGTACAAGCTCTGTACTTACAACATCCGTAGTCAGGATCGAACCTGAGCCTCTGGCGCTGCATTTGCTGTAAGGCAGCAACTCTACCGCTGAGCCACCGTGCCGACACTTAATGAACCCTGTGGACAGAGAGGCCTGTTTCCATGATGTATTTTCTGTTTTTTAAATGATGAATGGGTTTGTTATTGAGAGGATGTAAATTACATACTAGGCAGCAAAGATATCGGTTTGAATCTACGTTTTGGTAAGCTGCACATTCTGTTAAGTTACGTAACTGTTCCTGTGTGGTTGCAGGAATCTAGGAGGTTTCCATGGGGAAAAAAATGTTGTCAAATTTTTCCTAGAAAATCTTTCAGTGTTGCATAAAGTGTTGATCCCAAGAGACCCTTGTGAATAATTTGGGAATATGCTCACCCCATGTGTATCTGAGGATTTGCAACTTGCACTCTATACTGTGACTAGAAAACTACGCTAAGTATTTTTTCTTTTCATCATCCCTGTTCGAGCCTCTTACGGATCCATCTACCGATACAGGGCACCTGGAGTGGTGCGTGCAATTTTGGTCTCCTAATTTGAGGAAGGACATTATTGCTATTGAGGGAGTGCAGCGTAGGTTCACCAGGTTAATTCCCGGGATGGCGGGACTGACATATGATGAAAGAATGGGTCGACTGGGCTTGTATTCACTGGAATTTAGAAGGATGAGAGGGGATCTAATAGAAACATATAAAATTCTTAAAGGATTGGACAGGCTCGATGCAGGAAAGATGTTCCCGATGTTGGGGGAGTTCAGAACCATGCGTCACAGTTTAAGAATAAGGGGTAGGCCATTTAGTTTAGTTTAGAGATACAGCGCGGAAACAGGCCCTTTGGCCCATCGAGTCCGCACCGACCAGCGTTCCCCGCACATTAACACTATCCTACACACACTTGGGACAATTTGCACTTATCCCAAGAGGGATTATATTGAATATTTTTGTAACTTTTTCGGTGCCCTTTACATGGTGACTCTTGTATACTTGTACTGTATGCAAACATAGAAGGAATGGGTGACGTTTTTGGGTTGAGACCCTTCTTCAGACTGAGTGATTGGTCTGAAGAAGTCTCGACCCGAAATGTCACCCATTCCTTCTCTCCAGAGATGCTGCCTGTCCCGCTGAGTTACTCCAGCATGTTGTGTCCATCTTAAGCAGTTTGTTGAAGTGTGGTAAGGTACACTTCCATGCTGCCAAGATAATTCCGGTTGTTATGATTCACATCATCCCAGTCCCCTTCCAGAATTCCCTGCAAACTTTCCCAGTTTGGACCCACTGCATAATAGTTCCAGAACCAGGGGCCACAGTCTAAGAATAAAGGGGAGGCCATTTAAAACTGAGGTGAGAAAAAACGTGAATGTGTGGAATTCTCTGCCACAGAAGGCAGCGGAGGCCAATCCACTGGATGGATTTAAAAGAGAGTTAGATAGAGCTCTCGGGGCTAGCGGAATCAAGGGATATGGGGAGAAGGCAGGCACGGGTTACTGATTGTGGAATTTTAGGCCCACCTTGCTCACCGTCGTCCCTTTGGTGCCAATGGAAGAAGTTTCATTGAAATCGGGGTATTTATTCACAAAATGCTGGAGTAACTCAGCAGGTTAGGCAGCATCTCAGGAGAAAAGGAATGGGTGACGTTTCGGGTCGAGACTCTTCTTCAGACTGAAATCAGGGTTATATTTTTAAAGTTATTCACATTTTAAAGTTTAAATCTATCTCCTCGGGAGGGGGGGGGGGGGGTGGGGGGAGAGGGGAGGGGAGGGGGGAGGGGAGAGGGTGCTGCACCAATGCAGGAGAGGTTTGGGCCCAACGGGTCCACTTGGTCTAGTAAATGCCAACAGGATGATTGGAATGTCATCCGGAACCCATTTATTTTGAATGATTTAGTGTTGGTGTTTTTTCTTTAAAAAAAAACAAAGATGGAAAATCTAAGTGTGAGTGTCAGAAGCAGGAAAGTATTCGGTATATATCAGAGAGGCAAGAAAATGCTGATTCTGGAATCTTGAGCAAATTTCTCACCTTGTTGTGAAAATGAGATTCTTCAACAAAACTTCTACAGAGCTTGTGTAGGAAGGAACTGCAGGTGCCGGTTATAAATACACCGAAGATAGAGCTAAGATGCTGGAGTAACTCAGCGGGTCAGGCAGCATCTCTGAAGAGCAGGAATGGGTGACGTTTCGGGCCGAGACCATAAAGAGCTTAATCAGCTTGAAACACACTTCAGTATTTATAGGCATTTTGTAGGCATAAAAAATAAATTGAAATGAACATTTTTAATTATGCCGTGGTTTTGATCAGTCCATTATCTAAAGTATGTACAATGTTCGAGAAGAACACTGTGCAAAATCGTTTTGTTGAGTTGAGGAAATAATGATTATATTTAAAGAGAAAGTTTCAAAAAACTGTATTGGAAGGAACTGCAGACGCTGGGTTGTACCGAAGATAGACACAAAGTGCTGGAGTAACTCAGTGGGTCAAGCATCATCTCTGGAGAAAATGGATGGGTGGCGTTTCGGCTCTGAACGTTTCGGGTGGCTGAAGAAGGGTCCTGACCCAAAACATCACCCGTCCTTTTTCTCCACAGATGCTGCCTGACTCGCTGAGTTACTCCAGCACTCTGTGAAACGTCACCTATCCATGTTCTCCACAGATGCTGCCTGACCCGCTGAGTTACTCCAGCACTCTGTGAAACGTTACCTATCCATGTTCTCCACAGATGCTGCCTGACCTGCTGAGTTACTCCAGCACTCTGTGAAACGTCACCTAGCCATGTTCTCCACAGATGCTGCCTGACCCGCTGAGTTACTCCAGCACTCTGTGAAACGTCACCTATCCATGTTCTCCAGAGATGCTGCCTGACCCGCTGAGTTACTCCAGCACTCTGTGAAACGTCACCTAGCCATGTTCTCCACAGATGCTGCCTGACCCGCTGAGTTACTCCAGCACTCTGTGAAACGTCACCTAGCCATGTTCTCCACAGATGCTGCCTGACCCGCTGAGTTACTCCAGCACTTTGTCTTTTCTTTTCTCAGTTTATACAAATTGCCTCGGAGGACATAAGCATAAATAATCCTTTATATAAACCGCGAGGAGAGTCTGTTCGAAGACTTCCCTGTGCATTTGGATCCTTGTTTTCTTTCTCAATAGTAGATGTGTATTAATCAATTGTTTGGAAATATCAGAAAAGTCATACATGTGAATGCAGACCAGAACATACTTCCAGTCTGAAGAAGTGTCCTGACCTGAAACGTCATCTTCCACAGATGCTGCCTGACCCGCTGAGTAAAAGTCATCTGGTAAAAGCCCAGCCCCTAGTCTGGTTTTGCAGGTCTTTCACAAAGAGACGTCCAGTTACCACGACACTTTGTCCAACCATCTGCCTTTCATTTGCCACTTGGGCAGCTTGCAACGCAACAGTATGAACATTAAATTCTCATGAACGTTGAAAGATTTTTTTTTCTCCAACTGCAAAAGTGTTTGGATGGTTCCGAGGTGTAATGCTGCACTGGTTGCAAGTGGCACAGTGGTGGTAGAGCCAGCCTCTGTAGTCAGGACCAGGGCACCCACAAGGTCCAGGGCAATTCTGACGTTGCTCAAGGCCGTGGTGATAAGGCATCCTTTGGGTTCCATGGGTTGTTTTGTAAGTTGTCTAACGCAATTATGTCAGCCTGTTGCTGGCTGATTTTCTTGATTAAGATTAGCGTTCGGGTCACTCAAGTGGCTGGGACTACTTGGCTATGCGTGCATGCGGACAGAACAGATGTGTACACAGGGGTAACCACTCAATGTGTAATTGGTCACCCCAGCACACAGGAAATCTCATTGCAAGCAGTGAACATATGAAAGTGGACTGGTTAATTGGCTTTGGAGTCGTAGTAACTTGTAGTGCGTGTAGGGTAGTGCGCGTGTGCTGGTTGACCGCTGGTCGGCCTGGACTCGGTGGGCCCTTGCTTGGGAGGCCATTAACAGAGTTCTTCGTGTGTGTCGTGCCTTGGTTTATTAAATATATCACATTTTGCCGTTGGACCTTTCACCTCATTCAGCTTTTCATTTTGATTGCTGACATTTAGAATCATAATTGATTGTTAAAATTATGAACAGGTGTGAGATTTCTTGGCTTCGTTCCAGAGTGGGTTAGGACCATACACGCTGGTCTGCAGGTTGGTCTTGACTTTCACCTGTTTTATTCATCTGAAGCATTGGTGGTTTCTTCTAGTTTTGTGCCGGCCGGCGCAAGTTCATTAATTAGCTGACAGATTTAGACTTTAGAGACGCAGCGTGGAAACAGGCCCTTCGGCCCACCGAGTCCGTGCCGACCAGCCATCACCCCGCACACTAACACTGTCCTACAATTTACAATTGTACCAAAGCCAATTAACCTACAAACCTGTCCATCTTTGGAGTGTGGGAGGAAACCGGAGCACCTGGAGAAAACCCACGTGGTCTCGGGGAGAACGTGCAAACTCCGCACAGACAGCACCCGTGGTCAGGATCAAACCCGGGCCTGTGGCCCAGGGCCATTGTGCCGCCCTTTTAAACAGATGTTTACCTCACCGCTGTGATTTCTGAAGCAAATCTGCTTCAAAACCCTGGAAACATTGAAGAAGGAAGTCAGAAAAGTTTAACTAGTGGAAATTATTTTATTTCTTCAATATGTCGGGTTAAACATCCTAAACATTTAGTGCATTCAATTTGACCCTTTGTTGTTCAACTGTTCACCTTTTAAAAAAAAAAAACGGTGAAGTGCTGGAGGAACTCGGTGGATGGGCTGCATCTTTGGAGGGAGTAAACGGGCGATATTTCAGGAAGGGTCCTGACCCGCTGAATTCTTCCAGCACTTTGTACTTTGCACAAGATTCCAGTATCTGCAGTTCCTTGCGTCTCCTATTCACCTTCGGAAGTGTTGGGCCAACTGTTGAGAACATTGGATGTTGACTTCATCCAGAATGGGTGGCTCGGTGGCGGAGCGAAAGATCTACTGCCTGAAGAGCGCCAGGGTTCGATCCTGACCACAGCTGCTGTCCATACGGAGTTTGCACGTTCTCCCCGTGTCCTGCGTGGGTTTTCTCCGAGATCTTCTGTTTCCTTCCACACTTCAAAGACGTACAGGTTTGTAGGTTAATTGGCTTGGTATGAATGAATAAAAATGTAAACTTGTCCCTAGTGTGTGCAGGGTAGTGTTAGTGTGCAGAGATCGCTGGTCTGTGCGGACTCGGTGGGCCAAAGGACCTGTTTCTGCCGCGCTGTATCTCTAAACTTTTTTTTAAAACTAAGAAATGGATGGAGGGGGTGGGCGGATGGAAGGATCACCCCCTGTAATGATGTGGTGAAGACCATTCACATTAGAAAAGGCCCGTATTTCTGACTTCTGATCAAACATCAGGCTGTGGGGTAATGGGTTTGATAAATTAGTCCTTCGCTTAGCCAGCCTTAACCTACCTGATCTCCCAGTGGCTCAGCACTTCAACTCCGCCTCCCATTCCCAATCTGACCTTTCTGTCCAGGGCCTCCTCCATTGTCAGAGTGAGGCCCAGCGCAAATTGGAGGAACAGCACCTCGTATTCCGCTTGGGCAGCTTACACCCCAGCGGTATGAACATCGAGGTCTCTAACTTCAGATAGCCCCTGCTTTCCCTCTCTCTCCATTCCCCCTTCCCAGTTCTCCCACTATTCTTACCGTCTCCGACTTCATTCTATCTTTGTCCTGCCCGCCCCCTCCCCTGACATCAGTCTGAAGAAGGGTCTCGACCCGAAACGTCACACATTCCTTCTCTCCTGAGATGCTTCCTGACCCGCTGAGTTACTCCAGCATTTTGTGACTACCTTTGATAAACTAGTAGTTGTCATTCTATTGCCCAAGGAGATGAAGAGGGGGAACGTTCGTGCAATGTTGAAAGAGTCCGGCATCGTGAGAAACGCTCTTTGCCACTGACGTATTTAACCATAGCCCAGTCTATAGTGAGTGTTAAAGACGCCTTGTTATTTGAAGGATCATTGATCATTTGAACTGTATGTGCCTGTCTCTTTACGCTAGCATGCAAAATATTTGAAAGCCGGGTTACAAAAAAGACTTTTGGACCCAAGCATTTTGAAGAGGAGGTGAGAAATCTGGGCTAGGAATGAGAAAATTATACATTTTTGTGAATATTTAGACTTTCTTTGTACAGCAATATTGTCACATGCCTTTGTAAGAAGACAGATTTAAACTCATAGAAACATAGAAAATAGGTGCAGGAGTAGGCCATTCGGCCCTTCGAGCCAGTTTCGCCATTCAATATGATCATGGCTGATCATCCACAATCGGAACCCCGTTCCTGCTTTCTCCCCATATCCCTTGATTCCGTTAACCCTAAGAGCTAAATCTAACTCTCTTAAATAGACAATAGACAATAGGTGCAGGAGTAGGCCATTCAGCCCTTCGAGCCAGCACCGCCATTCAATGTGATCATGGCTGATCACTCTCAATCAGTACCCCGTTCCTGCCTTCTCCCCATACCCCCTCACTCCGCTATCCTTAAGAGCTCTATCCAGCTCTCTCTTGAAAGCATCCAACGAACTGGCCTCCACTGCCTTCTGAGGCAGAGAATTCCACACCTTCACCACCCTCTGACTGAAAAATTTCTTCCTCATCTCCGTTCTAAATGGCCTACCCCTTATTCTTAAACTGTGGCCCCTTGTTCTGGACTCCCCCAACATTGGGAACATGTTATCTGCCTCTAATGTGTCCAATCCCCTAATTATCTTATATGTTTCAATAAGATCCCCCCTCATCCTTCTAAATTCCAGTGTATACAAGCCCAATCGCTCCAGCCTTTCAACATACGACAGTCCCGCCATTCCGGGAATTAACCTAGTGAACCTACGCTGCACGCCCTCCATAGCAAGAATATCCTTCCTCAAATTTGAAGACCAAAACTGCACACAGTACTCCAGGTGCGGTCTCACCAGGGCCCGGTACAACTGTAGAAGGACCTCTTTGCTCCTATACTCAACTCCTCTTGTTACGAAGGCCAACATTCCATTGGCTTTCTTCACTGCCTGCTGTACCTGCATGCTTCCTTTCATTGACTGATGCACTAGGACACCCAGATCTCGTTGAACTCCCCCTCCTCCTAACTTGACACCATTCAGATAATAATCTGCCTTTCTATTCTTACTTCCAAAGTGAATAACCTCACACTTATCTACATTAAACTGCATCTGCCATGTATCCGCCCACTCACACAACCTGTCCAAGTCACCCTGCAGCCTTATTGCATCTTCCTCACAATTCACACTACCCCCCAACTTAGTATCATCTGCAAATTTGCTAATGGTACTTTTAATCCCTTCGTCTAAGTCATTAATGTATATCGTAAATAGCTGGGGTCCCAGCACCGAACCTTGAGGTACCCCGCTGGTCACTGCCTGCCATTCCGAAAGGGACCCATTTATCCCCACTCTTTGCTTTCTGTCTGTCAACCAATTTTCTATCCATGTCAGTACCCTACCCCCAATACCATGTGCCCTAATTTTGCCCACTAATCTCCAATGTGGGACCTTGTCGAAGGCTTTCTGAAAGTCGAGGTACACCACATCCACTGACTCTCCCTTGTCAATTTTACTAGTTACTTCCTCAAAAAATTCCAGTAGATTTGTCAAGCATGATTTCCCCTTCGTAAATACAACTTGGGTGTATGATAAATAATACTCGGGTGATATAATTTACGACTTCAAGTATGGCTGTAGGAAGAGCAGATTTGTGTGCACATATATATCGGGCAGTGCAGCGGGTAGAGCTGCTGCCCCCACTGCACCAGAGACTCGGGTTCCATCCTGATCTCACTCAGGTGCTGACTGTTTGGTGTTGCACGTTCTCCCCGCGGCCAGGTGTGTTGCCTCCGGTTGCTCCGGTTTCCTACCACATCCCAAAGGTATTACAGGTAGACACAAAATGCTGGAGTAACTCAGCAGGTCAGGCATCTTCTCGGGAGAGAAGGAATGGGTGACGTTTCGGGTCGAGACCCTTCTTCAGACTTCATCAACTTCATCACTAATTTCCATCCTGCTCTCAATAGACAATAGGTGCAGGAGGAGGCCACTCAGCCCTTCGAGCCAGCACCATCATTCAATGTGATCATGGCTGATCATTCTCAATCAGTACCCCGTTCCTGCCTTCTCCCCATACCCCCTGACTCCGCTATCCTTAAGAGCTCTATCTAGCTCTCTCTTGAATGCATTCAGAGAATTGGCCTCCACTGCCTTCTGAGGCGGTGAATTCCACAGATTTACAACTCTCTGACTGAAAACGTTTTTCCTTATCTCCGTTCTAAATGGCCTACCCCTTATTCTTAAACTGTGGCCCCTGGTTCTGGACTCCCCCAACATTGGGAACATGTTTCCTGCCTCTAACGTGTCCAACCCCTTAATAATCTTATACGTTTCACTTGGGCCATCTCCGACATCTCCCGACCGTTTCTAGATCTCACCGTCTCCATCACAGGAGACAGACTATTGACCGACATCTCCTACAAACCTACTGATTCCCACAGTCTGAAGAAGGGTCTCGACCCGAAACGTCACCCGTTCCTTCTCTCCCGGGATGCTGCCTGTCCCGTTGGGTTACTCCAGCATTTTGTGTCTACGTTCGATTTAAACCAGCATCTGCAGTTTCTTTTCCAACCATAGGTATTACATATTGATATGTAATACATAATGGAAGCAGGCAGCACCTGTGGAAACAATTGATCTTCCTATTTTCTGTGAGGTTTCCACGAATCATTTCTATGGAGCAGAGCGAGACGTGTGTGGATTTTAAGTACTTTAGCGTTTGCCCTTTACTGATGGTTTAACTTTCCAAATGTGGATGTCTTCCCAATCTGGGTGTTGACTTTGGCATTGAGTGAGAGATTGCCAATGCCGGTGCACTCTAAGTATGTGCATTCTGGCACAGCCTTGAATGCAGCCAAGTGTGTTTTGGCAGGTGAGTCTGGAGACACAAAGTGCTGGAGTTACTCAGCGGGTCAGGCAGCATCTCTGGGGAACATGAATAGGCCAGCGATCACTTGCTGGGTATTCCAGCTTCCTCCCCATTACGACAATGAGTCTGAAGAAGGGTCCTGATCTAAAACGTCACCTATCCGTGTCATCCAGAGAAGCTAGACACAAAACGGCGGGTCAGGCAGTATCTTGGGAGAGAAGTAATGGGTGACGTTTTCGGGTCTCGAAACGTCTCGACTCATTCGGCCCTTCGAGCCAGCACGCCATTGAATATGATCGGGAGAGGAGGGGAGGGGGGAGGGGGGGAGGAGAGGGTGCTGCAACAATACAAGAGAGGTTTGGGCCCAATGGGTCCGCTTGGTCTAGTGACAATTAGAAACTAAACTAGTGCTATGTGAGGTCAAACATTACAGTGCATATGTAAACTGGGCAGATAATCAGTCCCTGGCCGACATGATTTTGCTCAAGATATTAGCTGTTCCCCTCAATTCCATGAAGGGTGGTGAATCTGTGGAATGCTTTGCCACAGAGGGCTGTGGAGGCCAAGTCAGTGGATATTTTGAAGGCAGAGATAGATAGGTTCTTGATTAGTACGGGTGTCAGGGGTTATGGGGAGAAGGCAGGAGAATGGGGTTAGGAGGGAGAGATAGATCAGCCATGATTGGATGGCGGAGTAGACTTGATGGGCCAAATGACCTAATTCTACTCCTATCACCTAATGACTTTTGCTACATTTAAGGCCACAAAGTGCTGGAGTAAGTCGGCGGGCCAAGCAGAAGCTCTGGAGAAGGTGGAGGTGTCCAGGTTCTCCAAAGGAGATGCCTGTCCTGAGTTACTCCTGTACCTTACGCTGCATGTTCATTGGTGACCATGTGGGTGGCCCTGTGAATTTGCACAAAGCTCCGTGACGTGGGGGCCTGGCTTCACAGTTCAACCGCAACTCAAACCCATGCTCTGGCTTTATTCCAGGTGGTGAGTTTGCAGCTTTAGGGTATTAGAGTGGTACTGCATGAAAACGGGCCATTCAGCCCGACTTGCCCACGCCGCCCAACATGCCCCATCCACGCCACTCCCACCTGCCTGCCTGCCTTTGACCCGTACGTACCTCTAAACCTGCCCTAACCACGTGCTTGTCTGAATGTTGCGATAGTCCCTGCCTCAACTACCTCCTCTGGCGGTTCGTTCCATGCACCCACCACCCTCTGTGTAAAAAGGATACCCCTCGGATTGCCGTTAAATCTTTCCCCACCTCACCTTCTACCCCTGTGGTCTGGTTCTCGATAGCCCTGCTCCAGCTTGGATCAATGGTGCATGAGGAAGGAAGAGGAATTGGCTTTGGCTTGGTGGCAATGCATCTCCACTAGGTGGCCACATGAGGCGCTGGCAAAGATGGCGGAGTCCTGTGATCAAAGCTGCCTCTGGATAAGTCCCAGAATGTATTGGGGGCGGCAAGGTGGCGCAGCGGTAGAGTTGCTGCCTCACAGCACCAGAGACCCTGGATCGATCCTGACTACGGGTGCTGTCTGTATGGAGTTTGCGTGTTCTCCTTGGGACCGGGTGGGTTTTCTCCGGGTGCTCCGGTTTCCTCCCACACTCCAAAGATGAACAAGTTTTGTAGGTTAATTTGCTTTGGTAAAAAATTGTAAAATTGTCCCTGGTGAGTGTAGGATAGTGATAGTGATGGTATCTAGGGTATTGCTGGTCGGCAGGGAGCCAGTGGGTGGAAGGGCTGTATTTCTAAAGTCCTAAGGTGGTAGGTAAATGGAAGGTTCCAGCAAGGATTGCAACATTCTTCCTTTGAAGCATTGCAATTGTGAGATTCCCCTACATTCTTGCATTACACATACACACAGCCAAATATTTGAAGCCTGTAAATGCACGTTAAATATCAAACACAAAATTATGATTTTTGTTTCTCAACGTTTCCAATGTGGGCTGACGAGATTTGGTCATGTTTGGAACGAAGTGCAAATCAAGTATTCCATGGAGATGCTAGTGACTGCAGATGTTGGAATCTGGACCAACAGTATTCTTCGACCCCACCCAAAGAGTCATCTGTCTGTCCATCCCCTCCACAGACGCTGCCTGACCCGTTCAGATCCACCAGCATGTTGCTTTCTTTGCTCAAGATTCCAGCATCTACAGTTTCTTGTCACGGAGTCACACAGCAGGGAAACGGGCCCTTCGGCCCAACTCGTTCATGCCGACCCACATGCCCCACCAGAGCTGGTTCCATTTGAAGATAGCCACAAAATGCTGGAGTAACTCAGCGGGACAGGCAGCATCTCTGGAGAGAAGGAATGGGTGACGTTTCGGGTCGAGACCCTTCTTCAGACTGGCCCCATTTGCCCGCGTTTGTTCCATATATATCCCTCTAAACCTTTCCTGTCCATGTACCTGTCCAAATGTCTTTTAAATGTTCTCGTAGTACCTGCCTCAACTACGTCCTCTGACATCTCCTTCCATTTGACCACCACTCTCTGTGGGGGGGAAAAGTTGTCTGTCGGGTTCCTAATTAAATCTTTCCCCTCTCACCGTAAACCCATGTCCTCTGGTTCCTGATTTCCCTACCCTGGGTAAATGACTCTGTGCATTCATCCAGTCTATTCCCTTCATGATTTTAGACACGTCTATAAGATCACCCCTCAGCCTCGTGCACTCCAAGGGATAAAGTCCTAGTCTGCCCAACCTCTCCCTATAGCTCAGCCCCTCTAGTCCGGGCAACATCCTCGTAAATCTTCTCTGAACTCTTTCCAGCTGTACATCATCCTCCTGAAAGCAGGTTGTGCATGTCGGAACACAATACTCCAAGTGTAGTGTCACCAACCTGTAACACTACATAACGTGTCAATAATCTCCTTACATTTTCCAACCCCTCAACGTTTGTTCGAGGATGTTGCCAGGACTAGAGGGTGTGAGCTACAGGGAGAGGTCGAGCAGGCTGGGTCTCTATTCCTTGGAGCGCAGGAGGATGAGGGGTGATCTTATAGAGGTTTATAAAATCACGAGGAATAGATCGGGTAGACGCACAGAGTAGGGGAAACGAGGACCAGAGGACATAGGTTCAAGGTGAAGGGGAAAAGATTTAATAGGAAACTGAGGGGTAACCTTTTCACATGATGGGTGGTGAGTGTATGGAACAAGCTGCCAGAGGAGGTAGTTGATGCTGGGACTATCCCAACATTTAAGAAAACGTTGGACAGGTACATGGATAGGACAGGTTTGGAGGGATATGGACCAAACGCAGGCAGGTGGGACTAGTGTAGCTGGGACATGTTGGCCGATGTGGGCAAGTTAGGCCTAAGGGCCTGTTTCCACCCTGTATCACTCTATGAGTCTTCAGGATAAGAAACATATTGGACGCTTGCAGGGAATCCTCGATCAGTTGCTGACTTCTCAGTCAGACCTGTGCCTGGGTTATCGGCTTCTAATTTTACACGTCGTGTACAGCTGACCGAACAATGAACCTGGTGAGCTTTGCCAGGAGTGGATATTTGGAAAGTCCCTTGTGTTGCTGGGAGAGGATTCATCCAGTTTGAAAGTAGCCTTGTGAATGATCAAACGTGCTCTCATTCATTCATGACTGATGGCAAAAACCTGAGATTGGTCAAACAAAGAACTGCTTTTTAGTGTAGTCACAAGGAACTGCAGAAGCTAGTTTACAAAAAAAAAAGACACAAACCCCTTGAGCAACTCGGTAGGACAGGCACAAAGATACCAGAGGGACAAGATGGACCACTCCATTGAAATCGCCTACACTGAAGTGTAGCACACAAAGGAGTCATTTTAGTAGGCAAAACCTGCCGTTCGCTTTGCCTCTCGCAGTGTAATCAGTGTTTTGGGGCAACAGTATGTGTGATGATACCATTAAAATGCAGAATATATCTCCTCTATCAATCCACAGATTTTTGTTATTTTTCTTTTTGAATGTTTCTGCCTACTAAAATGGCGTCATGACATGCTACGGTTTTTAGGGTCGAAAGGTCTATCTCGTTCCTCTAGTATCTTTGGTCAGGCAGCATCTGGAGAACATGGATAGGTGACATTTTGGGCCTGAAGATGGGGCCCAACCTGAACTGTGTGCCCATCCATGTTCTCCAGTGATGCTGCCTGACCTGACCCACTGAGTTGTTCCAGCACTTTCCATGGTGTGTCCCCCAGGCCGGCCCTCGCCCGGCCTGGGGGACGCACCATGGAAAGTGCTGGAACAACTCAGTGGGTCAGGTCAGGCAGCATCGCTGGAGAACATGGATGGGCACACATGAGATCCCGACCTCATCGGGACTTCCGCGGCCGATCGGCGGGTGGACTCTGCCCCCTGCGGCCGGTGCTCTGGAACTGCGGCCCGGCCCGAGCCGGCAGATCTGTCCCCACAGCCGACTCCCCGAGGACGACTTTGCGGGCCGGTATCTCGGCCCCTCCCCTCGGCGGCCTAGGCGGAATGTTCCGGTACCGATGGACCGTGACCTCTGTTGGCCCGGCAACACGGATAATCCGGAAAGGCTCTGGGAACAAGGTGGCGGAGCTGTATGTTGTCAAGACTTTCTAATGCATGATCCGACATGCCACTGCTGAGAGGCCAGCAGTTCCAGAGTTTTGCTTTCCCTTTTCCCACCCCCCCAATCCCTCCCCCCACTGTCCAGTTTTGTTTGACCCTTGGGATGGGAATCAATAATTGAAGCCATCTGCAGAACGAAAATCGAGAGTTTATTTGATTTGAACAGCCTCGAGCTTACTGACTCACTCTTTTGTGCTGCTAGTCACCTTAAACTAAACAGTTCCTGCCCCAGATTGTGAAGGTAGGTGAAGGGTATATCCTCTCAACAATATACTCTCAACTTCTGATTGCAACATTTATTACACCATCGAGGCGCCGTTCATTTCTCACAGCTGGCTTCTGTGCAAGAAAAAGATGTGCTAATCTGAAGCTGGATTTTGAAATGCTTGAAAGCAAATCATTTTCCCTTTTTTTAACAATATTATTACCAACAAATTTGGAGCAAAAACGTTATTCCTATTTAGTATAGTTTATTTATTCACAAAATGCTGGAGTAACTCAGCAGGTCAGGCAGCATCTCGGGAGAGAAGGAATGGGTGACGTTTCGGGTCGAGACCCTTCTTCAGACTGAAGAACTAGTATAGTTTATTGTTGTTTCGTTTTTTTATTGTGATGTGTACTGCAAAAGTTGCGTGCTATCCAGTCAACGAAAAGACAAAGCAGGATTACAATCTAGCCGCCCGCAGTATGCAGACACAAGATAAAGGGAATAGACAATAGGTGCAGGAGGAGGCCATTCAGCCCTTCGAGCCAGCACCATCCATTCACTGTGATCATGGCTGATCATCCACAATCAGTACCCCGTTCCTGCCTTCTCCCCATACCTCCTGACTCCGCTATCCTTAAGAGCTCAACTATGCGCAGCCAAACTTCTGTTCCATATCTATATCGGTGAGACCAAGCATAGTCTCGGCGACTGATTCACCCTCGCTCGGCCTGCACGATCTCCCGGTTGCTAAACACTTTAACTCCCATTCCCACACTGACCTTGTTGTTCAGGGTCTCCTCCATTGTCAGAGTGAGGCCCAGCACAAACTGGAGGAACAGCACCTCGTATTCCGCCTGGGTAGCTTACACCCCAATGGTATGAACTTTGAATTGTCCAATATTTGATAACCTCTAACAACATCCCCCTCCCCTTTCTCCTCCAAACCCTCTTTCTTCCCCTCCATCCCTTTATTCACGTATAAAGCCCTAAATGGACATTCCCCCCCCTACATCAAAAATCTTCTAACCCACCTCTCTAACTCCAGGTCCCTCAGGTCGGCCGACTTGGGGCTACTCACTATCCCGCGGTCTAGGCTTAAGCTCAGGGGTGACCGGGCTTTTGCGGTTGCAGCTCCTAGACTGTGGAACAGCATCCCTCTCCCCATCTGAACTGCCCCTTCCATCGACTCCTTTAAGTCCAGGCTCAAAACATATTTCTACTCCCTAGCGTTTGAGGCTCATTGAGGAGGCGCTGGGAACTGTTTGTGTGCTACTGTATGTTTCATTTTTTTCCTTAGTACCTAATCAGATGTACAGCACTTTGGTCAACGTGGGTTGTTTTTAAATGCGCTATACAAATAAAATTGACTTGACTTGACTTTATATATTTATATTATTATTATTACTATTATTATCTGAGGCCATTGTGTTGATGGGTCTGTTAAGCTGCAGCAAGTAAGAATCTCACTTATCCGATGTGCGTACAATTAACAATTAAACACTTTCGACTGGCCAAACACAACTCAAATGGATAGGACAGGTTTGGAGGGGTCTGGACCAGGTGGGACTAGTGTGGCCAGGACATGTTGGACAAGTTGGGCTGTAGGGCCTGTTTCCACACTGTGTCGCTCTGTGACTCTTGCTGAATTTATACATGGGCATTGATTTGAAGGAGTATTCCTTCTTGGGAATGTTTTGAGATGTTGGTTTTGTTCTGGCTGGTTGGCATCGGTTTACTATTACTGGCACGGTTATTGAGATAACGTGCAGGGGCTCGTTTTGAGTGTTGCTCAAGGAGATCACACGGTACATGAGAACATTGGGTAGTGCAGACGGGAAAATAAACATGACAAGAGGGCAGAATGTACTGCTACAGATTCCCAATGTTGAAATGTTGAGTGCTTTCCCTGACAGTGACCTCCTTCAGCTTTTATATGTCAGACTTCAACCTTTACTTTGCAGCCGGAATCATTGCCAATTCCGAAAGCTGGAAAATGTAAGAGTGAGTTGGATACACACTGACATCAGCTGCAAAAACACAATTACTGAAAATAGCTCAGCAGAGAATGTTGGAATGGGTATTTAGTTCCTGCGCTTTTCCAAGAAAATTGTCACCTGTATATTAGCCGTGAGCCTTAAGGTTGCCAACTGTCCCGTATTAGCCGGGACATCCCGTATTTTGGGCTTAAATTAGTTTGTCCCGTACCGCCCCGCGCCCCACGTGACTTCACCCAGCCAGCGGCCACGTGCTCCCGCTCCACCAATGGCTGCTATGCAACCTGCCTCTCGGCCCGGCGGCCACCATTGGTGGAGTGGGAGCACGTGGCCACTGGCTGGGTGAGGTCGCGCGGGGCGGTGACGTCACCCTTTGTCCCTTATTTGGGAGTGAGGAAGTTGGCAACCCTACTAATACGGGACAAGGGCGGTCCCGTACAGGACAAACCAATTTAGCCCAAAGTACGGGATGTCCCGGCTAATACGGGACAGTTGGCAACCCTAACTAATTACGCTCGGGTTACCTAGTATTAATGATTGATCGATAGCTGCAGCGTGGGAGCAGTCCATTCGGCCCATCAAGTTCACGCTGGCCATCGATCACCTGTTCACACCAGTGCTCCCACTTTCTCGTCCACTGAACACACTAGGAGCGACTTACAGTGGACGATCAACCTGCAAACCCACAGGCCTTTGGGATAAGGGAGGAAACCGGAGCACAACAATAGGAGACATTCGGACAGGCACAGGATAGGAAAGGTTTAGAATGATCTTTAGTGAACCAAGGGTGAAGGTGCCGTACATGCCTAGAGCTAAAAAGAGAATAATTGAAAATAAAAGGCACCTGAAGTTAGAATGTTAGCACGGTGCTACCGATCCACCTCAACGCCAGGCCTGTGCTTTGGATATTTGCCGAGCTACTGAACTGAACATGCTGAACTATCTACCTCTTAAATGCCCCTCACACGCTCCTTGATCGGACGTTGCTGGCTTTACCTTGCACTAAACGTCATTCCCTTATCATGTATCTACACACTGTGAATGGATTGATTGTAATCGTATACTTTACTGTCTTTCTGCTGACTGATTAGCATGCAACAAAAAGCTTTTCACTGTACCTCGAAACACGTGACCGTAAACTAAACTGGATTGAAGTGATACAGTTGCTTTTGCCTGTATTCCAGTCTGGTTGGTAGTTTTACCAGCCTGGTCTTACAGCTGTGTGCTGTTTACCAGCCTGGTCTTACAGCTGTGTGCTGTTTACCAGCCTGGTCTTACAGCTGTGTGCTGTTTACCAGCCTGGTCTTACAGCTGTGTGCTGTTTACCAGCCTGGTCTTACAGCTGTGTGCTGTTTACCAGCCTGGTCTTACAGCTGTGTGCTGTTTACCAGCCTGGTCTTACAGCTGTGCACTGTTTACCTACTGGAACGGTGGGCATTCTGCATATTTTCTAGTAAATGCTGGTGCTGCGTTTCAAAGTTATGCCAAGACATTCTCGGTAAAGGATTAAAAACCATCTGGTTTTTGTTTAGTTTAGAGATGCAGCATGGAACCAGGGCCTAAGGCCCACAGTGTCCACACCGGCTACCAGTCACCCTTTCACACTAGTTCTATGTTATCCTGTTTTTCTCATCCACTCCCAACACACTGGACATGATTTACCGAGGGCCAATTCACCACGTCTTTGGGATATGGCAGGAAACCGGAACACCCGGAGGAAACCCACGCGGTCACAGGAAGAATGTGCAAAGCCCACACAGGCAGCACCAGAGGTCGGGATGGAACCCGGGTCTCTGGTGCTATGAGGCAGCAGCTCCACCTGCTGCGCCACCGTGCCGCCCTTAATTTTAAAAAGACTTCTGCTTGTGGAAACCTGTAGTTTTTATCTTCGAGGACAAGAGAGGGCAGGAAGTTTAACTTGGAAGACGCGCATGCAAAACTGCCTCACAGTCTGGTATTTTTAGCTAAGTTTAGATATGCACCGTGGACACAGCTCAGCGATCCCCGCACATTAACACTATCCTACACACACTAGGGGCTATTTAGATTTGTACCAAGCCAATTAACTTACGAGCTTGTACGTCTTTGGAGTGTGGGAGGGAACCAAAGATCTCGGAGAAAACCCACGCAGGTCACTGGAGAACGTACAAACTCCGTACAGACGGCGCCCGCAGTCGGGATCGAACCTGGTCGGTGCGGACTCAGTGGGCCGAAGGACCTGTTTCCGCGCTGTATCTCTAAACTAAACTATCGGTCAGTAGGACCGAACGGACCCTGTGTGTTGATAAATCTAACAAACAAAATGTACCCACGTGTAGAATTAAGCGATTTTTTTTTTTTTAAACACATCATCAAAGTAATTTGTAACATAGTTAAGTACTTCAATAACAAATTTATGACTTCTGGTCCTAGACTCTCCCACCAGTGGAACCGTCCTTTCCACATCCACCCTATCTATCTATGCCTTTCATTACTCTGTAAGTTTCAATGAGGTTCCCCCTCAACCTTGTAAACCCCAGCCAGCTGAGACCCAGTGCTGTCAAATGCTCATCATACACTAACCCACATTTCTTCCCAGATCAGAGTTTCAATGTTAAAATACATTTGAAACTCTGCCAAATACTTAACACACCATGACTGAGTTTGTGACAATAATCGTTTAGGTACAACATCGAAAGCTTTAAAGCTCGTTGCTAGATAAGCAGACAATTAAAAACTGCTGCAAGTCTTTGTGTGCATATGGTACCAATTAAGAAACTTTTAAAGACTTCAGGGAGATTTAAACTGGCGATATTTCTTGCAGGAACCCTTAATATTTGACTCTAAATGCTTAGAATGCCAATTTTAAGGATGTATTTTTCAAAAGTCCACAAGACAGAGGAGCAGATTTTGGCCATTCGGCCCATCGAGTCTGCTCTGCCATTCCATCAAGGCTGAACTATTTTTTCCTCTCATCCCCGTTCTCCAGCCTTTTCAATGTATGTCAGCATAGAATTGAGCTGTGAGGTGTATCTGTATTGTACTTTTTAAAAGCAGTAACCCAAGCATAAACTGCAAAGAGAATTCAGGATAATCCTTTTCCAGCAGCTCAATATTCTGCCCAGTAAGATGTAGCGGAGATAAGCTCAAACCATTCCCCAGCCACAGATTAATAGATTGTGTGCGTCTCGTTCATCTGTCTACATGAGGCTGGTGTCAATTTATAATGATTGGTACCATAGAAGTTTAGTTTTGTTTAGCTTAGAGATGCAGCATTATGACAGGCCCTTCGGCCCACCGAGTCCAGGCCAGCCACATCGATCACCCGTTCACACTAGTTTAGTTTAGAGATACAGTGTGGAAATATGGTCAAAGGCAGCAGCCACAGACTCAATAGACAATAGACAATAGGTGCAGGAGGAGGCCATTCGGCCATTCGAGCCAGAACCGCCATTCAATATGATCATGGCTGATCATTCTCAATCAGTACCCCGTTCCTGCCTTCTCCCCATACCCCCTGACTCCGCTATCCTTAAGAGCTCTATCTAGCTCTCTCTTGAATGCATTCAGAGAATTGGCCTCCACTGCCTTCTCAGACTCCCCAGAACAATGACCAGAGACCACCTCACCTGTGGAAGGATCTGCCTGTTACGGATAGGCCTAGTCAGTCACACAAGGAAATGTAACCACAGGTGAAAAAATCCCCCTCTCCAAGCAGAACAACGCCAGGCCACCCCATCATCTCCTGCAGATGGACGGATGCCAGAGAGACACGCCCTGCGGCCCACTGAGTCCGCACCGATCAGCGAACCCCACGCACTATCCTACACACACTATGGACAATTTACAATGTCACAAAGCCAATTAACCTGCAGACCGGTACATCGTTGGAGTGTGTCAGGAAACCAGAGCACCTGTTTCCACGCTGTATCTCTCAACTAAACTAAATCCAAATTGCTTTGGTTATGAAGTCACACATAATAATAATAAAGCTTTTAATCTAAGAGAAGACTGAAAGCAAATTGCTTTAATCCCTATAATTTTAAGCTCAGCGAGGTCTAGGCAGAGTATTTGTTCCCAGCACAGAGTCAACACAAATCTGCGAGCCGTTCCTCTGATGGATTTTAGAGCCATTCCAATTGCATTGTGCCATCCAGACCTCTCTCCCAGTCTCGGTGACTAGATCTTAGTTTAGGGATTGAGAGGGTGAAAACTGGAGATCAATTCAGGAAGTAGTACGTTATCCTCTTATCTTGTTGATTGATTAATTGATTGCATTTATTTGTTGTTCAAAAATAAATCTGAACGAGATGTCGTTGCCATGCAGTCATCAGAACAATAGAAAGCAAACAGAACTGGTGTCAAGTTAGGAAAAGGGGACGTACAACGAGGTCTTGGTGTCCTAGTGCATCAGTCACTGAAAGGAAGCATGCAGGTACAGCAGGCAGTGAAGAAAGCCCATGGAATGTTGGCCTTCATAACAAGAGGAGTTGAGTATAGGAGCAAAGAGGTCCTTCGGCAGTTGTACAGGGCTCTTGTGAGACTGCACCTGGAGTACTGTGTGCAGTTTTGGTCTCCAAATTTGAGGACGGATATTCTTGCTATTGAGGGCGTGCAGCGTAGGTTTACTAGGTTAATTCCCGGAATGGTGGGACTGTCATATGTTGAAAGACTGGAGTGACTAGGCTTGTATACACTGGAATTTAGAAGGATGAGAGGAGATCTTATCGAAACTTATAAGATTATAAAGGAGTTGGACATGTTAGAGGCAGGAAACATGTTCGCAATGTTGGGGGAGTCCAGAACAAGGGGCCACAGTTTAAGAATAAGGGGTAGGCCATTTAGAACTGAGATGAGGAAAAACCTTTTCAGTCAGAGAGTTGTGAATCTGTGGAATTCTCTGCCTCAGAAGGCAGTGGAGGGCAATTCTCTGAATGCATTCAAGAGAGAGCTAGATAGAGCTCTTAAGGATAGCGGAGTCAGGGGGTATGGGGAGAAGGCAGGAACGGGGTACTGATTGAGAATGATCAGCCATGATCACATTGAATGGCGGTGCTGACTCGAAGGGCCGAATGGCCTCCTCCTGCACCTATTGTCTATTGTCCAACACACAATGACATAATTTCACACAAACATCCATCGCAGTGACTCTCCTCCAGGCAACTCCTCACTTTGTTGGAAGGTAAAAAAGTATCGCATATCGCCCTTGCTTCTCCTCCTGTGGTCGGGCAGTCAAACTGCGGTGTTGAGGCGATCGATATTGAAGCCCCCGCTGGGCGATGGCAATGGCTTGTTGCCACCGCTTCCTTGTTTGCAAAGAATTACGTCCATAAAATACATGATATTTCTGTTCCACTTGTGAATGGAGTTTTCTTTTCCCAAAAATAAATTTTATTCTGGAAACAAAAAATGCACAAAATCAAAATTGTGCCAAAACTCTCCATGTCCGTCCGTCCGTCCAGCAGTGTCATAGAGTCACACAGCGTGGAAACAGGCCCCTTGTTGGCTGGGGTCGAGATGGTAACCCAAGTCCTTCTGCTAATTTTACCATTTGTGTTCCTTCATTATCACCTTGTCCCCAGCCAACAATGGACCATTGTGGGCTCCACCTTTCCCGTGTCATTTGATGCAGGCTCTGCTTTGGGCTGTACCTTCCCGTACCTCTAGATTCCCTCCCCCCGACTCTCAATCTGAAGAAGGGTCTCGACCCGAAACGCCACCCATTCCTTTTCTCCAGAGATGCTGCCTGACCTGCTGAGTTACTCCAGCATTTTGTGTCTATCTTTGGTGTAAACCAGCATCTGTTGTTGTAAGATCATAAGTGATAGGAGCAGAAATAGGCCATTTGGCACATCAAGTCTACTCCCCCATTCAATCATGGCTGATCTATCTCTCCCTCCTAACCCCATTCTCCTGCCTTCTCCCCATAACCCCTGACACCCGTACTAATCAAGAATCTATCTACCTCCGCCTTAAAAATATCCACTGATTGGCCTCCACAGCCTTCTGTGGCAAAGAATTCCACAGATTCACCACCCTCTGACTAAAGAAATTCCTTCTCATCTCCTTCCTAAAGGAATGTCCTTTAACTCTGAGGCTGTGACCTCTAGTCCTAGACTCTTCCACTGGTGGAAACATCCTCTCCACATCCACTCTATCCAAGCCTTTCTCTATTCTGCACGTTTCAATGAGGTTCCCCTCCTCATTCTTCTAAACTCCAGCGAGTACAGGCCCAGTGCCGACAAACGCTCATTGTAGGTGCCTTCTTACACATGGAAGAATGTTATCCTGGAAATGCATCAAATGTCACAAAGAACAGAAATGCTGTGATGGAGAGCAAGGGAAATATTTGGCTGGTACACCAGGCGCTCTGGAGATGTGTTCCTGTGTTTGATGAAGATCCAGGAAAAATGGACATTCCATGGAAGGAATTGAAAGGGAATGAGGGGTGATGGATCATCTGGAACTACCCCGGCTGGGTGAAGTATTCCGATCAATTTTCCATGCCAGCAGAAGATCTTCCAGAGAAGCTGAAACAAATCACCAAGTAGGTTGGCAACTCGTCTTCGATGGTGGCGCAGCGGTAGAGTTGCTGCCTCACAGTGCCAGAGGCCCGGGTTCCATCCTGACTCTGGGTGCTTGCCCGAATGGAGTTTGTACGTTCTCCCCGTGACCTGCGTGGGTTTTCTCCGAGATCTTCGGTTTCCTCCCGTACAGTACAGGTTTGTAGGTTAATTGGCTTGGTAAATGTGTGTTTTTAAAAAATAATAAAATTGGTCGGCGCGGACCCGGATGGGCTGAAGGGCCCAGATGGGCTGAAGGGCCTGTTTCCGCACTGTATCTCTAACTTAAACTAAACTAAGAAGCAGTTATGAAACATTCTTGGTGCTTGTCAGCATTCAGCGCTGCATCGTTACGCAGCCTGGCAGGCATGTTTACTAGCACCGCTGACAGGAAATGTTCCATTTTCCACGATGTCATCTTAATCCTCGTTGAAAGCTCTGTCAAAAGGCAACCAATTAAACTCCCAAACTTTCCAAAGCTTCAGCAAGCGTGGCTCCGCTGAGCTGCGGTGGAGTGCCACAGGCCCAGATACTCGTCTCCACTCACAGTCAGAGCGCGGGGGCAGCTTCTGAAGGGCCAACTGAAGTGCCATCGAGTCCGTATTTCAGGACTGATTTACTGTAGGAAAATACTCCAACCGTGGTTCAGTGTCCAGAGTTACAATAACCTGCCCTTCAGCCAAGCAGGCATATTGTCAGCTGAATAGTCACACTGCACGGAAACAGGCCCTTCGGCCCAGCTGGCCCATGCCGGCCAAGATACACAATAGACACAATAGACAATAGGTGCAGGAGGAGGCCATTTAGCCCTTCGAGCCAGCACCGCCATTCAATGTGATCATGGCTGATCATTCACAGTCAGTACCCCATAGAAGGCAGGCTTCTCCCCATAACCCCTGACTTCGCTATCCTTAAGAGCTCTATCTAGCTCTCTCTTGAAAGCATCCAGAGAATTGGCCTCCACTGCCTTCTGAGGCAGAGAATTCCACAGATTCACAACTCTCTGAGTGAAAAAGATTTTCCTCATCTGCGTTCTAAATGGCCTTATTCTTAAACTGTGGCCCATGGTTCTGGACTCCCCCAACATTGGGAACATGTTTCCTGCCTCTAACGTGTCCAATCCCTTAATAATCTTATGTTTCAATAAGATCCCCTCTCATCCTTCTAAATTCCAGCGTATACAAGCCTAGTCGCTCCAGTCTTTCAACATAATACAGTCCCGCCATTCCAGGAATTAACCTAGTGAACCTGCACTGCACTCCCTCCCCCATCTAAGTTAGTCCCACCTGCCCACGTTTGGCCCACATCCCTCTAAACCTGTCCTTGTTTTTTTTCTCTTTACTGACTTTATCTTGCGCTCAGCATTATTCCCTTACACATCTGTAAATGGCTCGATTGTAATCGTGTCTTTAGCATGCGACAAAAGCTTTTCACTGTACCTCGCTCGGTACACGTGACAATAAACGAAACCAAAACTATCGGTATACCTGTCCAAGTGCCTTTTCAATGTTGTTATAGCACCTGCCTCAACTACCACCTCTGGAAGATGGTGGCAAGATTCATTTAAAATATTACATTACTTACTTTAATGTATAGGATAAGGACTGGCGTTGCCAGGTGGTTGATTATTTCAATTGAACAAATTGGGAAGTTAAGAGGAAATGTTTAAAATGTGTAAAAGTAGGAATAGACTAAAGGTTTAGTCATGTAGGAAGGAACTGCAGATGCCAGTTTAATTCGAAGGTGGACACAAAAAGCTGAGTAACATCGGGTAGACAGAGGGTCGAAGATACTGTCTGATCCGCTGAGTTACTCCAGCTTTTTGTGTCCGTTAATGTTTCGTTATATTGTGTAGTAAAGAACTGCAGATGCTGGTTTAACTCGAAGATAGACACAAAATGCTGGAGTAACTCAGCGGGACAGGCAGCATCTCTGGAGAGAAGGAATGGGTGACGTTTCGGGTCGAGACCCTTCTTCAGATGTATTGTGATGCCCAGAGTCAGTCACCCACTCCCATCGACACAAGGAACAGCAGATGCTGGTTCACCCAAAAAAGAGACAAAGTGCCGGAGGAATTCAGTGGGTCAGGCAGCATCTGTGGAGAAGGTGTCGTGTCGGGTCGGGATCTGTCTTGTGACCTTCACACCTGTGGTAAATGCACAGGAAAATACTCCAACCGTGGTTCAGCATCCAGAGTTACAATAACCTGACCTTCAGCTAAGTACGTTCTCCCCGTGACCTGCGTGGGTTTTCTCCGAGATCTTCGGTTTCCTCCCACACTCCAAAGACGTACACGTATGTAGGTTAATTGGCTGGGCAAATGTAGAAATTGTCCCTAGTGGGTGTAGGATAGTGTTAGTGTGCGGGGATCGCTGGGCGGCACGGACCCGGTGGGCCGAAGGGCCTGTTTCTGCGCTGTATCTCTAAATCTAAAAAAATCAAACCACCTACGTCTCTTCAAGAATGAGCGAGACCAGTTATGGACTTGCAGTGTACAGTTCTGTGTTTGTTGACACCCGTCAGAGACCAGCGGGTTCCTTCTGTAAGTCTATGGACTGGATCCTGCTGATGTTAATGAGGTCTGACTGCTGTTTGTACCTGGGGTCTGGGCTGGGAAAGTAGCGGTTTCCTCAGGAGGACAACTCTGTCTGGGCTGCATTGTTCTTGTAGATGTAGCCTTGGGCTCTCTTTCCCTGTGTCCCCCCCCTGTCTCCCCCCTCATCCCCCATCTACAATTCCCACAGGACGTCCCTTGAACCTACTTGGTTCCCTGGCACTCAGCTCCGTAACCATCTGCTTCTCGTTGACTCTCGGCCATGAAGTCGACACATGACGTGTTAACGAGATGCAGCGTTGAAATTAGTGCAGCTTTTCCGCTACCCTAGTTGGATGAGCCGCCAACTCAGAGAGCCAACTACAGAGTCTTTAAGTGTTGCATGAAACATCGAAAATAGGTGCAAGAGTGGGCCGTTCAGCCCTTCGAGCCAGCACCGCCATTCAATATGATCATGGCTGATCAATGAAAATCAGTACCCCGTTCCTGCTTTCTCTCTGTATCCCTTGATTCTGTTAGCCCTAAGAGCTAAACAGAGGGATCTGGGAATAACTGTGCATTGTTCCCTGAAGGTGGAATCTCATGTGGATAGGGTGGTGAAGAAGGACTTTGGTATGCTTGCCTTTATAAATCAGAGCATCGAGTATAGAAGTTGGGATGTAATGTTAAAATTGTACAGGGCATTGGTGAGGCCGAATCTGGAGTATGGTGTGCAGTTCTGGTCGCCAAATTATAGGAAGGATGTCGACAAAATGGAGAGGGTACAGAGGAGATTTACTAGAATGTTGCCTGGGTTTCAGCACTTAGGCTACAGAGAGAGGTTGAACAGGTTGGGTCTTTATTCTTTGGAGCGTAGAAGGTTGAGGGGGGACTTGATAGAGGGTTTTTAAATTTTGAGAGGGACGGACAGAGTTGACGTGGGTAGGCTTTTCCCTTTGAGAGTGGGGAAGATTCCAACAAGGGGACATAGCTTCAGAATTGAGGGACAAAGGTTTAGGGGTAACATGAGGGGGAACTTCTTTACTCAGAGGGTGGTGGCTGTATGGAATGGGCTTCCGGTGGAAGTGGTGGAGGCTGGCTCGATTTTATTATTTAAGAGTAAATTGGATAGGTATATGGATAGGAGGGGATTAGAGGGTTATGGTCTGAGTGCAGGTAGATGAGACTAGGTCAGGGAGAATGGTCGGCGTGGACTGGTAGGACCGGACAGGCCTGTTTCCATGCTGTAGTTGTTATATGGTTATATGGTTAAATCTAGCTCTCTCTTGGAAACATCCAGTGAATTGGCCTCCTCTGCCTTCTGTGGCAGAGAATTCCACAGATTCACAACTCTCTGGGTGAAAAAATGTTTCCTCATCTCAGTCCTAAATGGCCTACCCCTTATTCTTAAACTGTGTGACCCCTGGTTCTGGACTCCCCCAACATCGGGAACATTTTTCCTGCATCTACCCTGACAATCCTTTAAGAATTTTTATAAGATCCCCTCTCATCCTTCTAAATTCCACTGAATACAAGCCCAGTCAACCCATTCTTTCATCATATGTCAGTCCCGCCATCCCGGTGAACCTACGCTGCACTCCCTCAATAACAATAATGTCCTTCCTCAAATTAGCAGACCAAAATTGCACACAATACTCCAGGTGTGGCCTCACCATGGCCCTGTACAACTGCAGTAGGACCTCCTTGCTCCTAAACTCAAATCCCCTCGCTATGAAAGTCAACATGCCATTAGCTTCACTGCCTGCTGTACCTGCATGCTTACTCTCAGTGACTGATCTACAAGCACACCCAGGTCTCGTTGCACCTCCCCTTTTTCCTAATCTGACACCATTCAGACAATAATCTGCCTTCCTGTTCTTGTCGGCAACAGAACAATGAAAATCTTGGAAACCAGGAACTGCAGGTGCTGGCTTACACAAAATGACCACAAAGTGCTTGGGGTACCACAGTGGTGCAGCGGTAGAGTTGCTGCCTCACAGCACCAGGGACCCAGGTTCGATCCTGACTATGGGTGCTGTCTGTATGGAGTTTGTACGTTCTCCCCGTGACCTGCGTGGGTTTTCTCTGGGACCTCCGGTTTCCCCCCACACTCCAAAGACGTGCAGGTTTGTAGGTTAATTGACTTCGGTAAAAATTGCAATTTGTCCCTAGTATGTGTAGGAGAGTGCTAGTGTTGTGGGGATCACTGGTCAGCACGGACTCGGTGGACCGAAGGGCCTGTATCTGCTCTGTATCTCTAAACTAAACTAAGCATAATAATAATAATAATAATACATTTTATTTATATAGCGCTTTTCATATACTCAAAGACGCTTTACAGAGATTTTGAGAACATAGGGAAATTAATAAATAGATAGATAAATAAGTAAATAAATAAATGAACAGAGAAAGGAGACAGAAGGTGAGGTGACCTTCAGTGGTTGAAGGCAGTACTGAACAGGTGAGACTTCAGCGATGTTTTGAATGTGGTGAGTGTGGGGGAGTCTCTAACGGTTTGGGGTAGTGAGTTCCATAGGGTGGGAGCAGCGATGGAGAAAGCCCTGTCCCCCCAGGATCTGAGTTTAGTCCGGATGTGGGGGGATAGGAGATTGGCAGCGGCAGAGCGGAGGGTGCAGGTGGGAGTGTGCCTGTGGAGGAGGTCGGTCAGGTAGGATGGGGCCAGGTTATGGAGGGCTTTGTAGGTTATGAGGAGGATTTTGTACTGGATTCTCTGGGGGATGGGGAGCCAGTGGAGTTTATAAAGGACGGGGGTGATATGGTCACGGATCGAGGTGTGTGTGAGTAGACGGGCAGCGGAGGTTTGAATGTATTGAAGTTTATTGATGATTTTTGAGGGTGCGCCATAGAGGAGGCTGTTGCAGTAGTCCAGACGGGAGGTGATGAAGGCGTGGATGAGGGTTTCTGCAGCTGTGGAGGAGAGGGATGGACGGAGACGGGCAATGTTTTTGAGGTGGAAGAAGGCTGTCTTTGTGATGTGTTTGATGTGTTTGTCGAAGGAGAGGGTTTGATCAAGGATGATTCCAAGATTCCGGATGTGAGGTGAGGTGGATACTGGGAGACCATCAATGTTGAGGATGAAGTTTTGGGTGGATTTGGTGAGCATTTTTGGACCAATGATGATGATTTCAGATTTGTTGCAATTGAGTTTGAGGAAGTTTGATTGAAGCCAAGATTTTATTTCAGTAATGCAGTTTGTCAGTGTAGAGTGTGTGGTGGAGGAGATTGACTTGGTGGAGATGAGGAGCTGGATATCATCGGCGAAGCAGTGGAAGTTGAGACCATGACGGCGGATTAATTGACCAAGGGGGAACAGGTAGAGGATGAAGAGGAGGGGGCCAAGGACTGAGCCTTGGGGGACACCTTGGGGGAGGGGAGCGGTGGGGGATTTACAGTTGTTAATGGAGATGAATTGGTGTCTGTCAGAGAGGTAAGATTTAAACCAGGATAGGGCTGTTCCGGTGATGTTAAGGGAGGTTTCAAGTCGGGTGAGGAGGATGGAGTGATTTATGGTGTCAAAGGCGGCGCTGAGGTCAAGTAGGATGAGGATGTTGAGGTTGCCAGCGTCGGAGGAGAGGAGAATGTCGTTTGTGATTTTGAGGAGCGCAGTTTCAGTACAGTGGTTTGAGCGGAATCCAGATTGGAAAGTTTCATACAGGTTATTGGTAGAGAGGTGGTATTTTAGTTGGGAAGCTACAGCACGTTCCAAAACTTTGGACAGAAAGGGTAGGTTGGAGATTGGTCTGAAGTTGTTTGGGGTGTCAGGGTTTAGACCAGGTTTTTTCAGAATGGGGGTGACAGCAGCGATTTTGAGGGATGGCGGGACGATGCCAGTGGACAGGGAGGAGTTTATTGTTGCAGTGATAAGTGGAGAGAGAGCAGGAAGGCAGGCCTTGACAAAGCTGGAGGGGATGGGGTCCGGAGAGCAGGTGGCAGTTTTTATTCCTGTGAAGAGGTCAGAGAGGTCGGTGGTGGAGATTGGGGAGAACTGAGGCAGGGGCTGACAGGATAAGGGGGGGCAGGTGGTTTGAGGGGGAGCAGGTGCGTTGGTAGTTAAGGTGCTGTAGATGTTGTCTATTTTGCTTTGGAAGAATGAAAGGAAAGTGGTGCATTTGTCAACTGTGAATGATTGGGAGATGGTGTCCAGGGGGCTGAGGAGTTTGTTTATTGTAGAGAAGAGTGTTTTTGGGTTTCCGGAGCCAGAGTGAATTATTTGAGAGTAGTAGGTGGAGTGGGCATGGGAGAGGGCATCTTTATAGTGCTGTATGTGGTCTTTGTAGGCTTGGGAGTGAATTGTGAGACCTGTTTTGTTGCGGAGTCTTTCAAGTTGACGGGCATGAGTTTTCATCACGCGGAGTTCAGGGGTAAACCAGGGAGCAGAGTGGGTGAAGGAAACTGTTTTGGTTTTTATAGGTGCAAGCTGGTCGAGGCAGGAGGAGAGAGTGCGGTTGTAGTAGTCAGTGAGGTCAGAGGGGCTGTGGAGGTCAACGAAGGGAGAGATTGAACATTTATTCGCCTTCCATCACAGTGAGGAATGTGGAGGAGTCACTGTGGTGGATGTTCGTGTTAAAATGTATTTTGTGTGTTCTGTTGCTTTTTATTGGTATAAACTGTATGGCAAATGAAGTTCCTTGTATGTTGCAAAACATACTTGGTTAATAAAGTATGATTATGATCATGATATGCATCAAGAACATATCGCATTGGTGAGACATACCACATTTGCAATAGACTGCACAGTACTGTTTTTGTTATTTAATGCACTGGAAGCTGATTAATGTTTAATAGAATGCTTGCAATGGGTGGGTAGTTTAATGAGGCATGGTTTGGCAGGCTAGGCTAGCAAGCATTGAAGTCCAGAAGAATGAGAGCAAACTAAAATGAAACGTATAAAACCCTGAGAGGTTTCGACAATGTGGATAAGAGAATATTCCCTCCTGTGGGAAAATACTGGTGACGCAGCGGTAGAGTTGCTGCCTCACAGCGCCAGAGATCCAGGTTCGATCCTGACTATGGGTGCTGTCTGTACGGAGTTTGACCCTGGAGAGATGAATGGAATGAGTAACTTTAGTAAGTTCTGACTTTGATCATGGATGTATAAGAAAATAACTGCAGATGCTGGTACAAATCGAAGGTATTTATTCACAAAATGCTGGAGTAACTCAGCAGGTCAGGCAGCATCTCAGGAGAGAAGGAATCGGTGACGTTTCGGGTCGAGACCCTTCTTCAGACTGAAATTTAAACATTGAAATTTAAACATTGAACATGGATGTGCTTTCTTTACCAAATGGCTGTGATTTGTAGAAGCTAAAAACTGATTCGTTACTCGACTTAAGGTTTTATTTAAACCGAAAATACCTAATTTTTCCAAATGTGAGTAACAGCCACCCAACTGGACCGAAAATAAAATAGACCACATATTCAAGTCTCCACCATATTTTGCGTGTAAACCTAAGCCACCAGCTGGATCAGAAGAATAACATTCTGTAATTTCTTTCCGTTTGGATGACTCTCCTGGGACAAGTAAAATATTGCAACGGGGAAAGTATTGGTGAAATGTGACACTTGTGAAAGAGTATCTCGACATTAAAAACCCCCTGTCAGAGATGGAATAGGAACTCTCACTGGTGCAGTTTATGAACCATAATAAGAGCCAGATGCCTCTCCTGTGGGCTTGGGGAGTTTAAACATTGACAAGCTTCTTCCTATCAGCCTGTACATCAACTTAAACCCTTGCCTACATCTGCCAATACAGGCCCGGTGGGCCGTGGCCTGTGGGTCGGATGGTCGGAGACTCCGAGACCGGCCTTGAAGACCAGAGGAGGAGGGAGGGAGGGGGGGGGGGCGCTGGGAACGATGGGCCTGAGGGGTGGTAGGGTCTCTCGTTGTTGGTAGGATGGTTTAATTGCCTGGCGACAGCTGGGACCAAACTGTCTCTGAATCTGGAGGTGTGCGTTATCACTAGGCGTTGCCAACTGTCCCGTATTAGCCGGGACATCTTGTATTTTGGGCTAAATTGGTTTGTCCCGTACGGGACCGCCCTTGTCCTGTATTAAGCCCAGGGGGGCCGCTGTCGGCCGGGACACTGTAGGCTAACGGAGTGTGTTTGGAGAGCGGGGCCGAGTGTGTTCGCCTAACGGAGGTTGCGTAGCAACCCGCCTACCGGGCGGCCGCCATTGGTGGAGCGGGAGCACTTGGCCGCTGGCTGGGTGAGGTCACGTGGGGCGCTGGGCGGTGATGTCACCTTGTCCCAT
This sequence comes from Rhinoraja longicauda, assembly GCF_053455715.1. Classification (NCBI taxonomy): domain Eukaryota; kingdom Metazoa; phylum Chordata; class Chondrichthyes; order Rajiformes; family Arhynchobatidae; genus Rhinoraja; species Rhinoraja longicauda. The sequence goes on along the minus strand of NC_135974.1, from coordinate 34,885,992 downwards.
ATTTGGGAGTGAGATAGTTGGCACCCCTAGTTTTCACACTTCTGTACCTCTTGCCTGATGGGAGAGGGGAGAAGAGGGAGTGACCGGGGTGAGACTGGTCCTTGATTATGCTGCTGGCCTTGCCAAGGCAGCGTGAGGTGTAGATGGAGTCAGTGGAAGGGAGGTTGGTTTGTGTGATGGTCTGGGCTGTGTCCACAACTCTCTGCAATGTCTTGAGCCTACAGGATAAAGGGTATGATGCTGGTGCAAGATAAAGTCCAGCCAAGTCTGATTCAAGAGAGCTTGCATGCCTCCGATGGGGAAGACTGGAGGGGAGCAGGGGAAAGAGAGGTGGGGTTCTGGGAGAGCATTACTTGACATTACTCCCCCTCCCACTCCCACACTGACCTTTCAGTCCTAGGCCTCCTCCATTGTCGGAGTGAGGCCCAGCACAAATTGGAGGAACAGCACCTCCTATTTCGCTTGGTCATCTTACAATCCAGCGGTATGAACATTGACTTCTCTAACTTCAAGTAACCCTTGCTTTCCCTCTCTCTCTCTCCATCCCCTCCCCCTTCCCAGTTCACATAGAAACATAGAAAATAGGTGCAGGAGTAGGCCATTCGGCCCTTCGAGCCTGCACCGCCATTCAATATGATCATGGCTGATCATCCAGCTCAGTAACCTGTACCTGCCTTCTCTCCATACTCCCTGATCCCTTTAGCAAAAAGGGCAACATCTAACTCCCTCTTAAATATAGCCAATGAACTGGCCTCAACTACCTTCTGTGGCAGAGAATTCCACAGACTGAGCACTCTCTGTGTGAAGAAATGTTTTCTCATCTCGGTCCTAAAAGACTTCCCCCTTATCCTTAAGCTGTGACCCCTGGTTCTGGACTTCCCCAACATCGGGAACAATCTTCCCGCATCTAGCCTCTCCAACCCCTTAAGAATTTTATATGTTTCTATAAGATTTATATGTTTCTCCCACCAGTCTGACTGTCCCTGATACCATTTCATCTCTGTTTACTTTGTTGTTACCTTCTCCCACCTAACAATGATCTATTCCACATTTGCCTTGACCTCCGCCCCCTTGGATGTCTCGTTCTCACACCTTACACTTCCTTATCTCTGTCCATCCCCCCCCCCCCCCCCCCCCCGACTCTCAGTCTGAAGAAGGGTCTCGACCCGAAACGTCGCCCATTCCTTTTCTCCCGAGATGCTGCCTGCCTGTCCCGCTGAGTTACTCCAGCATTTTGTGTCTGTCTTCGGTTGCTGTTGGGTTGTGGGCCATGAGTCATTGCAAGGGTCAGTAAACGGTCAATGGGCATTGATAGTTCTGAAGTTACATTGAGGCCAAGTAGGTTAAGGATGAGCGATCTGCATCCCTAAAGAAAGTCATTGAGGCTGATGGGTTTTCATGACAATCCACAATTCATGGACAACTTTGCTGACAATCGCCTTTTGTTCCAGACGTATTTAATTAGTTGAACGCAAATCCCCCAGCTGTCATTATGCGATCCAGGCGAATATTTGTGGACCATTAGCTCACGCCTTTGGATACGAGTCATGCAACATGCAACGAGTCATGCAACATAACCACTGTGATCCTTTAATGCAGAGAGTGTTTTCAAGAGAGAGTTAGATTTAGCTCTTGGGGATAACGGAATCAAGGGATATGGGGGAAAAAGCAGGAACGGGGTACTGATCAGTCATGATCATTTTGAAAGGTGATGCTGGCTCGAATTGTCCACTCCTGCACCCATTTTCCATGTTTCTATGATGCAAAAAGAGCCTCTTTCATTTCATTGAGATGTGTTTAATCAGCCTGACGCTGTGGACGACCTGAAATATCAACAACCTCGGCTCTGGAAAATTATTCAATGATTTATTAATTACTCATTGTATTTGCCAGTTTGTGGCCCACTGGCAAATACAATGTAGTTGAGGCAGGTACTATCGCAACGTTTAAGAAACATTTAGACAGGTACGTGGATAGGACAAATTTGGAGGGATTTGGGCCAAACACAGGCAGGTGGGACTAGTGCAGCTGGGACACATTGGCCGGTGTGTGTAAGTTGGGCCGAAGGGCCTGTTTGCGTGCGGTATCGCTCTACGACGCTGACTCTCTGCTGTATATTACTCTATAATATAATAATTGAATATAAATATAAAATTAGATATTTTATCATTTTAACAAATGATTTATTTCAATTGATGAAATGTTGTAAAATTTAAATTTGGATGTAGACTAGTCCGTCACCTCACATGAATATTTAGTGTGGTTGTATTTATTTTTTTGCAGAGACCTGCGGTTCAATCGTATTAAGGAGATCCGTCCAGCGGCCTTCAAGAGACTGAGGAATCTGAACACTTTGTGAGTACGATGGCAGGTCCACTTCTGAGGAGAGTAGAAGTGCGTTAGAAACACCAGCATTCAAGAGTCAAGAGTGTTTCGTTGTTCACCTGTCCCAGACAGAACAAGGACATTCTTACTTGCAGCAGCCCAACACAATGTGGAGGAGACACAGCACACAGTGAACAATATGATAAACGACTTTAAAACGTTCAGAGTGTGTGAACACACGGAACTTTTTTTTTCTCATTTATTGTATGGCGCATGTACACACGCATACATGCGCGCACACGCACGCATGTATGTACGTGTGTGTACATGCATGTGCAAGCAGCCACATACACAATATACACACACGCACACACACGTACAAACAGCCACATACTTACACACATACACACACATACACACATACAAGCAGCCACATACACAACATACACATACACACACATACAAGCAGCCACATACTTACACACATACACACATGCGTACACACGTGTACAAGCAGCCACATACTTACACATACACACACGCGTACACACACACATACAAACAGCCACATACTTACACACATTCACACACGCGTACACACACGTACAAGCATCCACATACTTACACACATGCACACACGTACATATCATATCATATCATATCATATATCTACAGCCGGAAACAGGCCTTTTCGGCCCTCCAAGTCCGTGCCGCCCAGTGATCCCCGTACATTAACACTATCCTACACCCACTAGGGACAATTTTTACATTTACCCAGCCAATTAACCTACATACCTGTACGTCTTTGGAGTGTGGGAGGAAACCGAAGATCTCGGAGAAAACCCACGCAGGTCACGGGGAGAACGTACAAACTCCTTACAGTGCAGCACCCGTAGTCAGGATCGAACCTGAGTCTCCGGCGCTGCATTCGCTGTAAAGCAGCAACTCTACCGCTGCGCTACCGTGCCATACTTACACACACACATTTATACATGCATACACACGTACACATTAAAAAACCCAATAATAGTGCAATAATAGTATATGTAGCTCTGAGATTGGAGGTAGTAGTGTTTAACAGCCTGATGGCTGTGGGGAAGAAGCTGTTCCTGAACCTGGACGTTAGAGTTTTCAGGCTCCTGTACCTTCTTCCCGATGGCAGGGGTGAAATGAGTGTGTGGGCAGGGTGGTGTGGGTCTCTGGTGATGCCAGCTGCCTGTTTGAGGCAGTGCCTCCTGTAGACCCCTTCGATGGTGGGGAGGTCAGGGCCGATGATGGACTGGGCAGCGGTCACGCCTTCGTGCCGTCTTCTTCGCTCCAGGGCGTCCAAGTTGCTGAACCAGGCCATGATGCAACCAGTCAATGTGCTCTCAGCTGTACACCTGTAGAGGTCGAAGAGAATCCTCTCTGATATACCAAACCTCTGTAATCTTCACAGTATTTATGTTGGCAAGCAAATCATTCTGCACGCCTTCTAAACTCAGGGACGGTTTCAAGATACGTTCAATGAGAAATCAAAAATGCGTGAGATTTAGTGTTCTGGTGGAAGTTGGACGGATTTGGCTGAGGGAAGAGTATCACTTCAGCAAGACAAAAAGGTGAGAGTTTGAAAGGTAATTGGATTTTGTTTTAAATCCCATTTATTTTTCATAAGTTTCATCGTAGCAGAATTAAGCCATTCGGCTCATCGAGTCTACTCCGCCATTCAGTCATGGCTGATCTATCTCTCCCTCTCAATCCCATTCTCCTGCCTTCTCCCCGTAACCCCTGACACCCGCACTAATCAAGACCCTGTCAATCTCCACCTTAAAAATAGCCACTGACTTGGCCTCCACAGCCGTCTGTGGCTGAGAAACTCCACAGATTCTCCACCCTCTGGCTGAAGAAATTCCGCCTCACCTCCTTTCCAAAGGTATGTCCTTTTATTCTGAGGCTGCGCCCTCTGGTCCTAGATTCTCCCACTAGTGGAAACATCCTTTCTCCCCACAGTGGAAATATCACGGATTGGGGACCGTTTGGTGTGGGCAAAATGAATGAGAACGGACAGCGACTGCTGGAGCTGTGCAATTACCATGACCTGTGCATCGCCAACTCGTACTTCCAGACAAAGCCCCAGCACAAGGTATCCTGGAGGCACCCACCCTCAAAGCACTGGCATCAACTGGATCTGATCCTGGTCAGACGTGCCGCCCACAAGAACGTTCTCCACACACGCTCCTACCACAGTGCGCACTGCCACACAGACCACTCCTTGGTGTGTTGCAATAGACAATAGGTGCAGGAGTAGGCCATTCGGCCCTTCGAGCCAGCACCGCCATTCAATATGATCATGGCTGATCATTCTCAATCAGTACCCCGTTCCTGCCTTCTCCCCATACCCCCTGACTCCGCTATCCTTAAGAGCTCTATCTAGCTCTCTCTTGAATGTATTCAGAGAATTGGCCTCCTCTGCCTTCTGAGGCAGAGAATTCCACAGATTCACAACTCTCTGACTGAAAAAGTTTTTCCTCATCTCCGTTCTAAATGGCCTACCCCTTATTCTTAAACTGTGGTCCCTTGTTCTGGACTCCCCCAACATTGGGAACATGTTTATTCACAAAATGCTGGAGTAACTCAGCAGGTCAGGCAGCATCTCGGGAGAGAAGGAATGGGTGACGTTTCGGGTCGAGACCCTTCTTCAGTCTGAAGAAGGGTCTCGACCCGAAACGTCACCCATTCCTTCTCTCCCGAGATGCTGCCTGACCTCCTGAGTTACTCCAGCATTTTGTGAATAATTCGATTTGTACCAGCATCTGCAGTTATTTTCTTATACTATTGGGAACAGGTTTCCTGCCTCTAATGTGTCCAACCCCTTATTAATCTTATACGTTTCAATAAGATCAGGCTGCAACCAAAGAGGTTCTACCGTACCAATAGCGGGGAAACCCCACATCGATGCCAGCAAGATGCCCCATCCAGACCTCGTGCAACAGTTTGCAGAGGCTTTTGAGAGAGAACTTGGCACCTCGCATCCTGGAGACTCTGCAACAGAGAAGTGGGAAACTCTGTGGGACACCATACACCACACAGCCTTGGCTAGCTTTGGGAAGAAGATCTCAAAGACACACGACTGGCTTGAGGCCAAGTCGACCGAGATGACTCCCGTCATCGAAGCCAAGCGCTCCGCCCTAGCCGAGTACAAGCGGTCAGCCAACGAGAATGAACCTGCAGATCCTCAGGGCTGCCAGGAGCAAGGCTCAGCAGACTGCCAGGCGTTGCACCAATGAGTACTGGACTCAGCTCAGTGAGGACATCCAGATGGCCGCCAGAACAGGGAACATCAGGGGAATGTACGATGGCGTTAAGAAGGCACCAGGACCAGTCCAGAGCAAGACAGCCCCCCTCAAACCCTCCACTGGGGAGGTAATCACAGGCAAATGCCAGCAGATGGAGAGATGGGTGGAACACTACTCCGACCTCTACTCGAGAGAGAACACTGTGTGCTCCTCAGCCCTTGATGCCATCGAGTGCCTGCCGACCATGGGTGAGTTGGATGGAGAGCCGACGGTAGAAGAGCTCAGCAAGGTCATTGACAGCCTGGCCTCAGGCAAGGCCCCAGGCAGCGACGGGACTCCCCCTGACCTGATCAAGCACTGCAAGACTACCTCACTGCTTCCTCTGCATGAAGTCCTCTGCCAGTGCTGGCAAGGAGCTGTACCTCAGGACATGAGGGATGCCACGGTCATTACCTTCTACAAGAACAAGGGCCAGAGAAGCGACTGCAACAACTACAGAGGCATCTCCCTCCTCAACACCGTCGGCAAGGTCTTTGCTCGGGTCATCTTGACCCACCTGCAGAAGCTGGCAGAACGTGGCTACCCAGAGTCACAGTGTGGTTTCCGAGCTGGAAGGTCAACAGTAGACATGGTCTTCTCCCTTCGCCAGCTCCAGGAGAAGTGCAGAGAACAGCGGATGCCCCTGTATATTGCTTTCATTGACCTCACCAAGGCGTTTGACTTCGTCAGCAGAGATGGCCTATTCAAGGCTCTTCCAAAGATCGGCTGCCAACCAAAACTGCAGAGCATGATATAATCCTTCCACGTCAACACGAAGGGGACAGTGCAGTTCAATGGCAGTTTCTCGGAGCCCTTCGACATGCACAGTGGCGTCAAACAAGGCTGCGTTCTCGCTCCCACATTCTTTGGGATTTTCTTCGCTCTGCTCCTGAAACATGCCTTCAGCACCGCCACAGAGGAGATCTACCTGCGTACTAGATCAGACGGCAGGCTCTTCAACCTCACCCGCCTCAGAGCCAAGACAAAAGTACGTGAAGCTCTCATCAGAGACACGTTGTTCGCCGATGACGCAGCAATTGTGTCCCACACCCAGCAGGAACTACAGTCACTGATAGACCGCTTCTATCAGGCTTGCAAGGACTTTGGGCTGACCATCAGCCTGAAGAAGACGAACGTCCTGGGACAGGATACAGAGGCACCGCCTGTCATCACCATCGACGACTACGAACTCGATGCCGTCCATCAGTTCACGTACCTCGGCTCCACCATCACCGACAACCTCTCCTTGGACACAGAGATTGACAAGAGGATCGGGAAGGCAGCTACAACTCTCGCTCGCCTCACAACTCGAGTGTGGACCAACCCAAAGCTGACAGTGAAGACAAAGATAGCAGTCTACAACGCCTGTGTCAACAGCACGCTGCTGTACGGCAGTGAGACATGGACTACATATGCCAGACTGGAGAGAAGACTCAACACCTTCCACCTTAGAAGCATCCGCCGTATCCTGGGTATATCCTGGCAAGACAGAGTGTCCAACGTCGAGATTCTGTCTGGCGCTGGCCTTCCCAGTATGTACACTCTACTCAGGCAGCGCAGGCTACAGTGGCTGGGCCATGTCCACCCCATGGAGGATGGCCGTATTCCAAAAGACATCCTCTATGGAGAGCTGACATCTGGGAGGAGAACCATCGGCCGCCCCCAGCTACGTTACAAGGACGTCTGCAAGAGAGATTTGAAGGCGCTCGACAACGATGTGGAGTCCTGGGAGAGCCTTGCAGCTGACCGTACAAGTTGGAGAGGTACCCTGAACCAACATCTCAAAACGGGGGAAGAGACACTGATGAACGCAGCGGCAGACAAGCGGGCACGCAGTAAGGAGCGCAGCAACTTCAACAGACCAGAGACCACACACAAACGTGACCTGTGCCACAGAGACTGTCACTCCCGCATTGGTCTCTTCAGCCGAGGTGTGGAGCAAGCAGCCAACTAGGATGCATCACCCATGGTCAGCCATGACCGAGGAGGCTAAGAAGGGAGGCCAGAGTATTAAGGAGAGGGGCAAAGTCTAAAGGAGATGTGTGGGACAAGATTTTCCCACAGAGAGGGTGGGAGCTGGAACTCACTGCCAGGGGTAGTGGTGGAGGCAGATACGATAGTCGGGTTTAAGAAGGTTTGAGACGGGCACATGGATATGGAGGGATATGGATCACAAGCTCCGGTTTCCTTAAACTTCCCAAAGGCATGCTGGTTAGTGGATTAATTGGCATCTATATAAATCACAATAACAAGGAACTGCAGATGCTGGTCGATACCAAAGATGGACACAAAATGCTGGAGTAACTCAGCGAGTCTCCCAGTGTCCCTGTAGAACATGGATGGACAACACTGTATAAATTGCCCCCTCGTCTGTAAGGTGTGGATGAGAATGTGGGATAACATCGAACTGGTGTGAACGGGCGATCGATGGTTGGCGTGGACTCAGAGGGCCGAAGGGCCTGTTTCACTGCTGTATCTTTCAATTGATCAGTCAAGTACAGTATGTTTCTGAACATATCAAACAGATTTTTCTTCTAAAAAATCACCAGGCCATTTTGTGGTTTTTTTTTGTTGTTGTTACTGTTGAGAAAGAGTGAAAGTGATTAAATCTTGTTTATTAAAATAGAGCAGGAAATGGAGAAGTTTTTGTTTATAAATCGTAAGTTTGCCAGGTTCACTGACGAAGCATTCTCTCGCGAGGCAGAAAGGGGGTCTTTGTTTATTCTCAGCCAAGTCGCTGACTTGCCAAATCTTGAGGCCCATAAAACTCTTGTGAACTTAAATAATATTCTCTTAAACAATAACATGCTTAGAGGTTAGAGTTTAACTTAGAGATGCAATGTGGAAACAGGCCCTTCAGCCCACCGAGTCCGCACGGACGAGCAATCGCCCAATACACAAGCACGATGTACTGGAATTTAGAAGGATGAGGGGGGATCTTATTGAAACATATAAGATAATTAGGGGATTGGACACATTAGAGGCAGGAAACATGTTCCCAATGTTGGGGGAGTCCAGAACAAGGGGCCACAGTTTAAGAATAAGGGGTAGGCCATTTGAGCGGAGATGAGGAAGAACTTTTTCAGTCAGAGAGTGGTGAAGGTGTGGAATTCTCTGCCTCAGAAGGCAGTGGAGGCCAGTTCGTTGGATGCTTTCAAGAGAGAGCTGGATAGAGCTCTTAAGGATAGCGGAGTGAGGGGGTATGGGGAGAAGGCAGGAACGGGGTACTGATTGAGAGTGATCAGCCATGATCGCATTGAATGGCGGTGCTGGCTCGAAGGGCTGAATGGCCTACTCCTGCACCTATTGTCTATTGTCTATTGATCCTACACACTTTACAGGAGCCAATTAAGCTACAAACTGGCACGCATTTGGAGTGGGGAAGAAACCAGAGCACCCAGAGGAAACCCACACGGTCACGGGGAGAACATACCATCTCCGTGCAGACTGCACCCGTGGTCAGGATCGAACCAGGGTCTCTGGCGCTGTGAGGCAACAACTCTACCGCTGTGCCACGATGTATTTGGATCATGGAAGCTGCATACTGCTTAGGACTTTGTGCGTTTCAGAAGTTGTTACAGGAGGATAGAAACATAGAGAATAGATGCAGGAGTAGGCCATTCGGCCCTTCGAGCCTGCACTGCCATTCAATATGATCATGGCTGATCATCCAACTCAGTATCCCGTACCTGCCTTCTCTCCATACCCCCTGATCCCTTTAGCCACAAGGGCCACATCTAACTCCCTCTTAAATATAGCCAATGAACTGGCCTCAACGACCTTCTGCGGCAGAGAATTCCACAGATTCACCACTCTGTGTGAAAAAAAACGTTCTCATCTCGGTCCTAAAAGATTTCCCCCTTATCCTTAAACTGTGACCCCTTGTTCTGGACTTCCCCAACATCGGGAACAATCTTCCTGCATCTAGCCTGTCCAACCCCTTAAGAATTTTGTAAGATCCCCCCTCAATCTTCTTTGTAGGATGAAGGGTGTGTGTGTAGGTAAGGTTGGAGAGCCTCATCCTATTTCCCCTGATCTGTGCTGTTTGAAGCCCTGTCTGTTCACCTGCAGACTGTTCAGTGCTATCTCCACAGACGGAGACTGACCGTGCAAGGCAACATTACCGTTTGATTTTCCACAGATGCTGCCTGACCTGCAGTATGTTTCACTTCAGTTCAGACGTACACTGTGGAAACAGGCCCTTCAGCCCACCGAGTCCGTGCCGACCAACTCTCTCCCTGTTCACTAGTTCTATCCTACACTCTAGGGACAATGCGCAGAAGCCAATTAACCTACAGATCTTCACGGCTTTGGGGTGTGGGATGAGACTGGAGCACCCGGAGAAAACCCACAGGGAGAATGTACAAACCCCATACTGACAGCATTACCTCCTAGTTTCCACTTATACCAACTCAGTTTCCTACGTACAATGTTGGTATTTTCCTTCAAGGCCATCTGTGGACCGGATAGGAATGGTGGCCACTGTAAATGGGAGGCTGGTATCTTGGTGACTGAATACTAGATGTGCCACTGCAGTTTTGGTGTTGCCTAACCAATACTGACCAAAGAATGTATTTCATTCCCACTAGACCACCGGTGCAATATCGCATCTCCCACTGTCCTCATTAGAACATAAGACCATAAGATATAGGAGCAGGATTAGGCCATTCTGCCCATCGAGTCTACTCCGCCAGCCGATCGTGGCTGATCTATTTCCGCATTCTCCTGCCTTCTCCCCATAAACGTGGACGCCCTCAGAGCCACAAGGTGTGGTCTACTACGGTCTGCCTTACAGCGCCAGAGACCTGGGTTTGATCCTGACCATGTGTGCTGTCTGTACGGAGTTTGTACGTTCTCCCCGTGACCATGTGGGTTTCTCCCAGGTGCTCTGGTTTCCTCCCACATTCCAAAGACATGCAGGTTTGTAGGTTAATTGGCTTCGGTAAGATTGTAAAATTGGTCCGTGTGTAGGATAGTGTTCGTGCGCAGGGGTCGATGGTTGGCGCGGACTCGGTGGGCCGAAGGGCCTGTTTCCGCACTGTATCTCTAAACTATACTAAACTTGCTAATCAAGAACCTCTGCTTTAAAAATGCCCATTGACTTGGCCTCCACCTCCGTCTGTGGCATTGAATTCCACAGGTTCACTATCCTCTGGCTAAAGAAATTCCTCTTCTTCTCGTATTGCTATTGATCCACACTAGGAGCAAGCAAACTCATTTCACAACAGGATACCTACAACCAACAGAGAGGAGGAAGTCAACTAAACTAGACTTCAACTTGGTACGAGAGGTAAAAGACCAAGATCTATGCACCTTGGTTTCTCCAGTTTCAAGTAACTCCTGCATTTTCCCTCCCCCTCTCACCCTCCGTCCCCCATCCTAGACATCCCACCAGTGCCACAGTTCACATCCTTCCCTCCCTCTTGTTTGCACATCTCCCCCAACCACAATGGCCCGGGGGCTGCTGTAGGCCCCGGACACTGTAGGCCCCGGACACTGTAGGCCCCGGACACTGTAGGCCCGGACACTGTAGGCCCGGACACTATAGGCCCGGGGGCTGCTGTAGGCCCGGATACTGTAGGCCTGGGGGCTGCTGTAGGCCCAGGGGCCGCTGTAGGCACGGACACTGTAGGCCCCCGGGCCACCGTAGGTCCGGACACTATAGGCCCGGGGGCCACCGTAGGTCCGGACACTATAGGCCCGGGGGCCACCGTAGGTCCGGACACTATAGGCCCAGGGGCCGCTGTAGGCCCAGGGGCTGCTGTAGGCCCAGGGGCCGCAGTAGGCCCGGACACTGTAGGCCCAGGGGCCGCTGTAGGCACGGACACTGTAGGCCCGGGGGCCACCGTAGGTCCGGACACTATAGGCCCGGGGGCCCCTGTAGGCCCGGACAGTGTAGGCTAACGGAATGTGTTCGGGGAGCGGGGCCGAGTGTGTTCGCCTAACGGAGGTTGCACTGCAACCCGCCTCCCGGCCCGGGCGGCCGCCATTTGTGGAGCGGGAGCACGTTGCCGCTGGCTGGATGAGGTCAGGCGGGGCGCGGGGCCATGACGTCACCTTGTCCCTTATTTGGGAGTGAGAAAGTTGGCAACCCCTAACCCACACGATACCGTTGCCGCTTATTTCCCTGCGATGTTTCTTTGTAGGTTTTGTGATTGTATTGCTTGTATTTTGGTTCGGCGGCAAGGCAGCTATTGCTGAGTGAATAATGAAGTGTAAATGAGGAGGCTGCTGAAGGGCAAAGTTGCAACTGGACATTACTTCATCTCGCGGGGAAATTATTTCACAATACATTCAGAAACATTACTCCATGCCCTGTGGGACTGTGAGATGCCTGTGACATGCCATCTGCAGGACCTGTTTTTTATTGTTTTGTTTCCACACATTTTAGAACAATCCAGAATCCTGACTAGGAAAAGAAATCTGCAGGCGCTGGTTTAAATCGAAGGTAGACACAAAATGTAGGCCTGGACACTGTAGGCCTGGGGGCCGCTGTAGGCCCGGACACTGTAGGCCAGCGGGCCGCTGTAGGCCAGGGGGCCACTGTAGGCCCGGGGGCCACTGTAGGCCCGGACACTGTAGGCCCAGGGGCCGCTGTAGGCACGGGGGGGAGAGGAAGGGGGGGGGGGGAGCAAAATAACTCAGCGGGTCAGGCCATTGGTGGAGTAACAACGGGACAGGCAGCATCTCTGGAGAGAAGGAATGGGTGACATTTCGGGTTGAGACCCTTCCTCAGATGCTCTCGTTGGAGAGAGGAGGAGAACCTCTTCAAAGTAGGCATACCTTGAGGAGAATTCGCAGTGGAGCAGACGGATTGTGTAGGAAGCAACTGCAGATGCTGGTTTACACCGAAGATAGACACAAACAGCCGGAGCAACTCAGCGGGACAGGCAGCATCTCTGGAGAGAAGGAATGGGTGACATTTTGGGTCAAGACCCTTCTTCAGACCGTCTTTGGAAGAAGGGTCCCGACCCATTCCTTCTCTCCAGAGATGCTGCCTGTCCCGCTGAGTTACTCCAGCAGTTTGTGTCGGTCCTGTGAAGGGGCTGTTGCTGCACTCCACACTGTGAAGCAGTTGATTCGGTTTAATGGGAGTTGGCACCAGGGGCTGGCAGTGGAGCAGCCACAACCAGTAACCAGGAAGAAAGCAATCTCTGTGTTTCAATGAGTTGTCACTGTGCAGCTTCCAGCGTTTATCAGTGGGGGATATGTACAAACTGATATCACGGGGACAGGCAGGCAGGCAGCCAGCGATGGAATATGTTCCCACTAATAGATAGCAGAGCAGATTAACTTTCTTAATAAACTGTGTGCGAGTAAAGAACTCCCTCTCCTCCTCAAGAAACGATCACATTTCATCGTCACTTGTCTCCAACAAAAGACAGACAGCAGGAGACAACTCCAGCTCTAATGCACAATAATAGCCTTTATTCTTCTTTCACTTAAAAGGAATAATGCCCCAGTCTGTTTACTGTTAGTAACACAACTAGTTGCAGGCACAAGGGACTGCAGACCCTGGTTTACACAAAAAGACACAAAGTGCTGGAGTAACTCAACAGGTCCAGTCCAACATGGAGGATATGGGGAGGTGACCTTTTGGGTTGGGACCCTTCAGACTGATTGTGGGGGGGGGTGGGGGAGGGAGAGAAAGTTTACTTTTTTAAAGTTTAGTTTAGGGATACAGATTGGAAACAGTCCCTACGATTCACCAGGTCCGTGCCGACCAGCGATCGCCCGTACGCTGGCTCAACAGGGAACTACACACAAGGGACAATTTTCAGAAGCCAATGTACCTGTAAACGTGGGGTAGACACAAAATGCTGGAGTAACTCAGCGGGTCAGGCAGCATCTCTGGAGAGAAGGAATGGGTGACGTTTCGGGTCGAGACCCTTCTTCAGTCTGGGTCTCTGGCGCTGTGAGGTAGTAGTTCTACCGCTGCCGCCCGTAAGGTGTGGCAAGGACTTGGATTCTGAGTCAATGCTGATCCGATTGGAGCAGGGCTGTGGCATGAAGTGAGTTATGTTGGTTGAATAGTTTTGTTGCTCGGGCAAGAGGGTTCTGAATTTGGGTTTCAGGCCAGGACCTGAAGCGCATGTCACGGGCGCCTGTCACGGGCGCATGTCACGGGCGCACGTCACAGGCGCACGTCACGGGCTCGTGTCACGGGCTCGTGTCACCGGCGCGTGTCACGGGCGCGTGTCACGGGCGCATGTCACGGGCGCCTGTCACGGGCGCATGTCACGGGGGCCTGTCACGGGGGCGTGTCACGGGCGCGTGTCACCGGCCCCTGTCACCGGCACCTGTCACCGGCCCCTGTCACCGGCCCCTTGTCACCGGCCCCATGTCACCGGCCCCATGTCACCGGCCCCTGTCACCGGCCCCTGTCACCGGCCCCTGTCACCGGCGCATGTCACCAGCGTGGTGCTGAGGAGGCGCTGAAATGTCAACACTGTAACTGGTGGGCGACTACGCAAGCCAAGGTCCTTGGCAGGCCGGGGATGTGACTGGTGGGCGACTACGCAAGCCAAGGTCCTTGCAGGCCGGGGATGTGACAGAAACATACGGTCAGACAAACCCGGCAAAGCACAGGAAGCGAACTGTGAATCCAAGAAAACGTCAAGTCATCACTTTGCAAAATGGCTAAAATAATAACATTGAATAAGCCTTACGCAACCCTTTTCATTTATTTCAGCTCTTGCAGTTATATTTTTTTAAAAAGCTAATCAGAGTTGAATTTTTTTAATGTAGACGTAAGGAATTGCAGATGCTGGTTTACCACCAAAAGAAAAGACACAAAGTGCTGGAGTAACTCAGCAGGTCAGGCAGCGTCTGTGGAGAAAATGGATAGGCAGCGTTTTGGGACAAAGTCTGGTGAGTGATAGGTGGATACAGATGAGAGAGGATTGTGATTGGCAAGTGGTAGGTGGATTTTCACATTTTGGGCCTCTTCTCGCTTGTCTTGTTGTCTCACACTGTTTGTCTTTTCACCTCTGGCCTTTATCCACCCATCTCCCAATTAACCCCCCTCCCCTCCACCCAACCCCCCCACTTATATCCACCTATTACTTAAAAAACACAGACATTTCTGGACTAGGAATTGCAGATGCAGTTTCATTAAAAAGACAAAGTGCTGGAATAACTCAGCAGGTCAAGCAGTATCTCTGGAGAACACGGAAAGTCCAGAACGTTGTGTATATTTTGGTGCATACCCATGTTCCCCAGTTACAGCAGCATTTTCTGGGTTTTTTTTGTTGTGAACCTGCATCTGCAGTTCACAAGTTATGGGAGTGGAATTAGACCATTCGGCCCATCGAGTCTACTCCGCCATTCAATCATGGCTGATCTCTGCCTCCTAATCCCATTCTCCTGCCTTCTCCCCCTCACCCTTGACACCCGTTGTAATCAAGAATTTGTCTATCTCTGCCTTAAAAATATCCACTGACTTGTGTTGACAAGAGTCACGCTAGGAATTGTCCCCCCTCCACCTCACTTCCAGCTTTCTCCCCTTCTACTCAAATCTGTCTGAAGAAGGGTCCCGACCCGAAAAATCACCCCTCCGTGCTCTCCAGAGAAGCTGCCTGTCCCGCTGAGTTACTGAAATGTTTTAAGGCCAGTCCAGAATGTACACCGATCAGCTAAAACATTATGACCACTGACAAGCGAAGTGAATAACATTGATTATCTTGTTACAATGGCACCTGTCAAGGGGCGGGATATATTCGGCAGCAAGTGAACAGTCAGTTCTTGAAGTTGATGTATTGGATGCAGGAGAAATGGGCAGGAGTAAAGACCTGAGTGACTTTGACAAGGGCCAAATTGTTATGGCCAGACGACTGGGTCAGAGCATCTCGGAAACGGCAAGGCTTGTGGGGTGCTCCCGGTCAGCAGTGGTGAATACCTACCGACAGTGGTCCGAGGAGGGACAAACCACAAACCGGCGACAGGGTGTTGGGCGCCCAAGTCTCATCGATGCGCGAGGGCAACGGAGGCTGTCCCGTCTGGTCCGAACCGACAGAAGGTCGACTGTGGCACAAGTCACAGAAGATTTTAATGGTGGTCACGGGAGGAATGTGTCACAATACACAGTGCATCGCACCCTGCTGCGTATGGGGCTGCACACGGATATTAGGCAGGTGGTCATAATGTTTTGGCTCATTAGGCCATAATGTTTTGGCTGATCGGTGTATTTGTCCAGATCTGTCCTTGATAGTGCAAGATTATGAAGGATGGGGGGGGAGGGCGGGATGGGGGGGAAATAAGGGTTGGGGAAAAGTTAATTCTCTAGACTTTAAATCAAAAATAATTTCCCTTTATTTCCCTTTATGGCGTTCTTTGGGGAGCAGATTAAGCAGAGTGTGTCTTTTGTATTCTGGTGAAAAGTTGGCAATTATAACTTTCCCATGAAATAGCTGGCATGCAAAAGCAAATGCTACCTGGTGGTTTGCCAGGTCGAAGCGTGATTTGTGAACATGTTAAAATGTCATGAGAGGGGCGATGCAATAGCCAAATCCTTTCTCTTTATTTTAACACTTTCGCAAAGGATTTACTTAGTCCGTTCCTGACAGCATCCATCAAACCAAAATTCAAAGCAAAATTGGGGGGGGGTTTTGTGTCGATCCAACAGTTAACAAAGTCGTACAAATATCAGTCCGTTCCAACAGCAGTGGCCCAGTGTGGACAACATCAACGGAAGGATTGTTTTTTGCTTCACTCCACATGTAGCTTTTAGGATGTTATTACATTATTTGTCACTGAAAGCTTTGGGATTGTCATCGCTGGCTTCTCGGTGCTAAAATATCTCAGTTTCATGGTAATGGGTTTCAGATGTCTCATGAGCTGTGAAAAAAACCCAACTTGCCTCACAGCGCCAGGTTCGATCCTGACCACGGGCGCTGTTTGTGTGGAGTTTGCTGTGGTGCTGCTTGTAAAATATCACTGCAGAAATGTTTGGAGCACGTTCTCCCCGTGACCGTCTGGGTTTCTCCGGTCTCCTCCCACATCCCAAAAGACGAGCGGGT
This sequence comes from Rhinoraja longicauda, assembly GCF_053455715.1. Lineage (NCBI taxonomy): Eukaryota > Metazoa > Chordata > Chondrichthyes > Rajiformes > Arhynchobatidae > Rhinoraja > Rhinoraja longicauda. Next base: position 34,869,335 of record NC_135974.1, on the reverse strand, counting down.
TGTAGGTTAGTTGGCCTCTGTTAATTGCCCTTGGTGTGCAGGGAGTGGATGGATTGCACAGAACTGGTGTGAATGGATGATCGATGGTCAACAGGGGCTGGGTAGGCCGAAGGGCCTGTTTCCATGCTGTATCCCCTCAATCAATCGAAAACATTATTTTTTGTGCAATGCACAATAATTACTTTAAAACAACCTTCGAGAGCAAATTACTGATAGTTTTCACGCGTGAAGAAGTTCAATCGTGGAGAAAGCTTCTTGAAATATGTGTTCTGATTTATTAACCAAAGACACCAGCCTTTTCATTACGACCAGGAGATGAGTCGTTTTTCTTCTACGTAAATTTTTTAAAATCTGCACATAATACCATTAAATCATAATTGAGTGTGAAATATGTCTCTCTGGAGGAAGCATTAAAATGTTTAAAAACATGAAAACATTAGAGGTGGTGGTACATTAGAGACATTTGGTGCAGCGGTAGAGTTGCTGCCTCACAGCGCCGGAGAGACCCAGGTTCGATCCTGACCACGGGTGCTTGCCTGCACGGAGTTTGTACGTTCTCCTCGTGGGGACCACGTGGGTTTCCTCCAGTTTGCTCTCACATTCCAAAGACTCGCACGTTTGCAGGTTAATTGGCTTCTGTAAAATTGTTTCTGGTGTGTGGGATAGAATGAGTGTATGAGCGGTCGCTGGTCGGCGTGCATTCAATGGGCTGAAGGGCCTGTCCCACGCTGCATCTCCAAACCAAATGAAAATTGCAGACCTGTCATAGAGCGGTAGGGTTGTACAGAATGGACACAGGCCCTTCGGCCCATCTTGATCTGTTCCGGTCCTGGTGCTGAGGACTATCAACACTCTTGACTCTTGGTATCCCAATGACTTGCTGGTTGGCAATTTAATTGTCCAGCGGAAATGGCTCTTTGTGTGTAGGTCAAGCGGAATAATCTCTCAGGAATTGATGGGAACGTGAGAAAAATGACTTGCCAACTAATCCATCTCAAATATATGGACACAAAAAAAGAAAAAAGTTTTCTAATAACTAACCTTGATCTCTGATTACATGTTAACTTTGTTCTTCTTGACCTACCTGAGTTTAATGTCCTCTGCTTGACAATTGTGTGTTCTTATTCTCCAATATTACAAAGACTACTTTCAAATTTCAGTTCTCTTGCCAATTAACTAAAGGCCTTTTAACTTTGTGTCAATGGGACTTTTCAGGGTCATGTTGAGCTTACTCCAATTCAAGCATCTTTTTTCCTGTTCCCCTTCCAAAAAGATTTATTTCATCTACTTTCCTCTTGATTAAAACTCCTCAACTTTGTCCGACCACTAAGCAGTATCTTTAGTCTTCATTTTCATCTTATCGAGGTGTATAAAATCATGAGAGGAATAGATCGGGTAGATACACAGAATCTCTTGCCCAGAGTAGGTGAATTGAGAAACAGAGGACGTACGTTTAAGGTAACGGGGAAAGATTTGGCAGTCTGAGGAGTAAGTCTTTCACACAAAGGGTGGTGTGTGTGTGGAACGAGCTGCCAGAGGAGGTAGTTGATGCTGGGACTATCCCAACGTTTAAGAAACAGACAGGCACATGGATAGGACAGTTTTGGAGGGATATATGGCCCAAACACAGACAGGTGGGACTCGTGTAGATGGGGCATATTGAGGGGTGTGGACAAGTTGGGCCGAACTGCCTGTTTCCACACTGTGTGGCTCCATCAACCCCCTACACCCCTGCAACCGTTCAAATCTCTTATTCCCTCTCCCCTTCAATGCCGATGGTCTACAAATAACACCTCCAGCAAACTCTCCACTGAACCCGAAACGTTGCCTGCCCATTCTTCCCACAGATACTGTCTGGCCTGCTGAGTTCCTCCAGCATTGTGTGTGTTTTGTTCAAGATCCTAGCACTTACAGCCTCTTGCGTCTCCATTTTCTTCTCTGGATGATTCATAAGCCAGGACTTTTCCAAATGTGGTCGAGGCTGCACTTGGTGAAGTTGTACTGGGGAGGTGTTTGACCGTGAGGGGAAGGCCACACAGTTCACCACTTGTGAGACACAAGGAACTGCAGATACTGCCATCTGGTGTCATTGGACTTGGACTCAGAAGTACCGGAGTAACTCAGTGGGTCAATCAGCGACTGGACAATTTGGACCGAGACCCGGGCAGTCACGGTGGCACAGCGGTAGAGTTGCTGCCTTACAGTGAATGCAGCGCCGGAGACCCGGGTTCGATCCTGACTACGGGTGCTGTCTGTACGGAGTTTGTACGTTCTCCCCGTGACCTGCGTGGGTTTTCTCCGAGGTCTTCGGTTTCCTCCCACACTCCAAAGACGTGCACGTTTGTTAGTTAATTGGCTTGGTAAGTGTAAAGAAAAATTGCCCCCCAGTGGGTATAGGATAGCGTTAATGCGTGGACCCGGTGGGCCGAAGGGCCTGTTTCCGCGCTGTATCTCTAAACTAAACTAAAGCCTTCTGCTGACAAATGTGTTAACTGCATTGGAATTTGACAGAGGTTGTGATTCCAAGTCCTCGTGAACTGGATGATGTGACATTCATGTTGCAACCTTTCCAGTTAAGACTTGGCCCTTGTAGATCAGTGCAAAATGTCAGCTAAACATATTGGAGGAATTTAAGACATTTTTGTCGTTCCATTTCAGGAAATAGAGGAGATCCAAGTGGGATTATATTCTGATTTATCGTCATTTTAACTGATGAGAAAACTATTCCAGGAGATTTTTGACTTGTTTTACTTGTTTCATTTTTGGCCTGGTCCCAACAAAGTTGTCATCTGGGGTTTAGATCATCACTTTAACATCTCCCCGTTTGTAATTGATTAACATGGCAGTGGGGCAGAATGATGAATACTGTGCGTTGGGTAGATTAGCACGGATTTTCCTTGTAATCCCTCAATAATACCCCATTTGCTGGTTGAATGTGCAGCTTGTTGGAGATCAGGGAGTAATAATTCCTGCAAATTCAATGCTTTTCACGAGCTAGGAGTGTTTAATTGTCATGTGTACTGACAAACAAACAAATAGATTCTCCCTTGCTGCAGCACGACAGGCTTGTAAACACAGCACACGCTAGATAATACTTAATAAACAATAAAGTAATGACCATACTAAAAACGTTCGAAACGTACAAGATTATTAAGGGGTTGGACACGTTAGAGGCAGGAAACATGTTCCCAATGTTGGGGGAGTCCAGAACAAGGGGCCACAGTTTAAGAATAAGGGGTAGGCCATTTAGAACTGAGATGAGGAAAAACTTTTTCAGTCAGAGAGTTGTGAATCTGTGGAATTCTCTGCCTCGGAAGGCAGTGGAGGCCAATTCTCTGAATGCATTCAAGAGAGAGCTAGATAGAGCTCTTAAGGATAGCGGAGTCAGGGGGTATGGGGAGGAGGCAGGAACGGGGTACTGATTGAGAATGATCAGCCATGATCACATTGAATGGCGGTGCTGGCTCGAATGGCCAAATGGCCTACTCCTGCACTTATTGTCTATTGTCTAAAAGTGCAACAGAACTGTGCAGTGGGGAGAGCTGCTGCCTCACAGCACCAGAGTAACGGGTTTGATCCTGACCTCGGGTGCTGTCTGTGTGGAGTTTGCACATTCTCCCTGTGACTGCGTGGGTTTCCACCGGGTGCTCCGGTTTCCTCCCACATCCCAAAGACGTGCGGGTTTGTAGGTTAATTGGCCCTCTGTAAATTGCCCCCTAGTGCGTAGGGAGTGGATGAGAAAGTGGGATAACATGGAACTGGTGTGAACGGTCAACACGGACTCGATGGGCTAAAGGGCCTGTTTCCGCGATGTTCTCGCAAACTAAATAACACCAGTGCCATGAAGCCAAGCCGATGATGCGTAGTTCAGTCTATGTAATGAAGCCAAAGGCAAAATGTTTTCACTTTCCTTGTAGAACTTGCATTTTAAAGAAATGTTCATAACGTACAAATCTCTTGCGTAGGAAGGAACTGCAGATGCTGGTTTAAATCGAAGATAGACACAAAATGCTGGAGTAACTCAGCAGGATGGGCAGCATCTCTGGAGAGAGGGAATGGGTGACGTTTCAGGTCTGAAGAAGGGTCTCGATCCGAAACGTCACCCATTCCTTCTCTCTGTTGATGCTGCCTGTCCTGCTGAGATACTCCAGCATTTTGTGTCTATCTTTGTACAGAATCTCTTCCTATTTTCTGCATGCACTAATCCTTCTCAAATGACACTGGGTTCTTGAATCCCACCGATTCCTTCGCTATGGTCCTCTATTGCTCTGGCCTGGACATTCTCTCTTGTAGCACAATGAGCGGCAGGCAGTTGGGTTTAACCTCCCTGCCAAAACGCACATCTCCAGTGGGCTGGCCAGTGTGCAGTGATTGATTAGCAAACCTTGCATGTGTGCTTAAAACCACACTTTCTACAATCGATCATTGATTAGTTCAAAGACAGACACAAAATGCTGGAGTAACTCAGCGGGACAGGCAGCATCTCTGGAGAGAGGGAATGGGCGAAGTTTTCGAGTCAAGACCATTCTTGATTAGTAAAATAAAAGCCCCGGGAGTAGAAGTTCAATAAAATATGAAAGTTTGAAAACGCACACTTACAGATTCAGGGACAATTTTTTCCGGGCTGTTATCAGGCAACTGAGCCATCCTCGCACCAACTAGAGAACAGTCCTGAACTCCCATCTACCTCATTGGACACACTCGAACTATCTTTGATCGGACGTTTTCAGGCTTTATCTTGTGCTAAACATTATTCCTTTTATCCTGCATCAGTCACTGTGGACGGCTTGATTGTTATCACATGTAGCCTTATCACTGACTGGATGGCACGCTACAAGAAAATAAATCACCGCATATTGGTACACGTGGCAATGATTAACTAAACTAAAGAAGAGATTTCTTTAGTCAGAGGGTGGTGAAACTGTGGAATTCTTTGCCAGAGATGGCTGTTGGAGGCCAAGTCAGTGGATATTTTTAAGACAGAGATTGACAGATTCTTGATTAGTGTGGGTGTCAGGGGTTATGGGGAGAAGGCAGGAGAATGGGGTTGAGAGGGAAAGAGAGATCAGCCGTGATTGAATGGCGGAGTGGGCCCAATGGGTATAATTCTGCTCCTCTGACTTCTGAACTTCTGAGCTAAATAAACTGAACCAAGCCTAGAGGAGGAGTCCTGAACTCATTAATCTACCTCATTAGAGACCCCCCGACTATCTTTGTTCGGACTTTACTGGCTTTAGAAGTTCATGTTCATTAGTGATAGGAGCAGAATTAGGCCATTCAGCCCATCAAGTCTACTCCGCCATTCAATCATAGCTCGACCCGAAACGTCGCTCATTCCTTCTCTCCTGAGATGCTGCCTGACCTGCTGAGTTACTCCAGCATTTTGTGAATAAATACCTTCAATCATAGCTGATCTATCTCTCCCTCCTAACCCCATTCTCCTGCCTCCTCCCCACAACCCCTGACACCCGTACTAATCAAGAATCTATCTATCTCTGCCTTCAAAATATCCATTGACTAGGCCTCCACAGCCTTCTGTGCACTGAATGTTATTCGCGTTATTCTTTTCTCATTTATCTGCATACGATGAATGGCTCGATTGTAATCATGTACTGTCTTTCTGCCAGAGATAGATAGGTTCTTGATTAGTACGGTGTCAGGGGTAATGGGAACTTGTGACTTGTAAGGGGTAATTCACACAGAGAGTGGTGAATCTGTGGAATTCTCTGCCACAGAAGGTAGTTGAGGCCAGTTCATTGGCTATATTTAAGAGGGAGTTAGATGTAGCCCTTGTGGCTAAAGGGATCAGGGGGTACGGAGAGAAGGCAGGTACAGGATACTGAGTTGGATGATCAGCCATGATCACATTGAATGGCGGTGCAGGCTCGAAGGGCCGAATGGCCTACTCCTGCACCTATTTTCTATGTTTCTATGTAAGAAGGCAGGAGAATGGGGTTAGTAGGGAGAGGTAGATCAGCCATGATTGAATGGAGGAGTAGACTTGATGGGCCGAATGGCCTAATTCTGCTCCTATCACTTATGGCCTTATGACTGGCTAGCACGCAACAAAAGCTTTTCACTGTACCTCGGTACACGTAACAATAAACTAAAACTAAACTGAATATGAAACCTTCAGTGTGCACAAGCCACAAGCTGTTTTTGATGCATTCATTCATTGATCACTGGCTCCTTCTGTCTCATCAGGTTGCTCAACAATAACCAAATTAAAGGGATTCCACGACGAGCCTTTGAGGAATTGGAAAACCTGAAATATCTGTGAGTATAAATCAACAAACACCCGGAAAAAAAGTATTTACTGCGTTGGAATTAGTTGACGTCATTGGGTTCAATTCTGCTTTGCCACATTGATTTATGAAATGAGCATTGAGTAATCGTGTGTAGTAGGATTAATTTGCTGTTGGATAATGTTATTCCCAGTCAGTAACTCGCAACACAAGTATTTAATTCACGAGCAACGGATCATTGCACTTACTAAATGTGGATAATGTAGAACAGCTGCGTTGTTGGATGGTCACATCTCTAAACAATTTGCAGAAGTGCATCATTCTAATAAATATTACCAGATGAATTACAATCTCCAGATGGGCAGTTTTTCCTCCGTGAGCTTCAAGTCTTATGTAATTCTGAATTATGGGCGGTTCAATAGACAATAGACAATAGACAATAGGTGCAGGAGGAGGCCATTCGGCCCTTCGAGCCAGCACCGCCATTCAATGTGATCATGGCTGATCATTCTCAATCAGTACCCCATTCCTGCCTTCTCCCCATACCCCCTGACTCCGCTATCCTTAAGAGCTCTATCTAGCTCTCTCTTGAATGCATTCAGAGAATTGGCCTCCACTGCCCTCTGAGCAGAGAATTCCACAGATTCACAACTCTATGACTGAAAAAGTTTTTCCTCGTCTCAGTTCTAAATGGCCTACCCCTTATTCTTAAACTGTGGCCCCTTGTTCTGGACTCCCCCAACATTGGGAACATGTTTCCTGCCTCTAACGTGTCCAACCCCTTAATAATCTTATACGTTTTGATAAGATCTCTCATCCTTCTAAATTCCAGTGTATACGAGCCTAGTCGCTCCAGTCTTTCAACATATGACAGACCCGCCATTCCAGGAATTAACCTAGTAAACCTACGCTGCACGCCCTCAATAGCAAGAATATCCTTCCTCAAATTTGGAGACCAAAACTCGTTGGTGCAGCGGTAGAGTCACTACCTCACAGCGCAAGAGACCAGGGTTCGATCCTGACCTTGGGTGCTGTCTGTATGGAGTTTGTACGTTCTCCCTGTGACCTGCGTGGGTTTTCTCCGGGTGCTCCGGTTTCCTCCAACATTCCAAAGACGTGCGGGTTTGTAAGTTAATTGGCTTTGGAAAAATTGTAAATTGTCCCTAGTGCGTGTAGGGTAATGTGAGTGTACGGGGTGATCGCTGGTCGGCGCGGACTCGATGGGCCGAAGGGCCTGTTTCCGTGCTGTGTCTCTAAAGTAAAGCTAAACAATGATACAGGGTTGAGTTCTCGTCTCGGCGTAAAGTGATATGTTCCTGTTCTGTAGGTTATGATTAAAACAAACCTCTTCAACAGCGGCCCTGTGACGCAGTGGGTGGAGCTGCTGCTCACAGTAGAAACTCCTGATCCTAATCTAGATGCTGCCTGTGTGGAGTTTGCACCTTCTCCCTGTGACCACGTGGGTTTCTTCTGGGTGCTCTGGTTTCCTCCCACTTCCAAAGGCCATGCAGGTTCGTAGGTCAATTGACCTGTGTAAATTGCCCCTAGTGTTTAGTTTAGTTCAGAGACACAGTGCAGAAACAGGCCCTTCGGCCCACCGGGTCCATGCCGCCCAGCGGTCCCCGCACACTAACACTATCCAACACACACTAGGGGCAATTTTTACATTGACCAAGCCAATTAACCTACAAACCTGTACGTCTTTGGAGTGTGGGAGGAAACCGAAGATCTCGGAGATAAACCCACGCAGGTCACGGGAAGAACGTACAAACACCGTACAGACGGCGCCCGTAGTCAGGATCGAACCCGGGTCTCCGGCGCTGCATTCGCTGTAAGGCAGCAACTCTACCGCTGCACCACCGTGACCGCCCGTGTGTAAGATCATATATTGTAGGAGCAGAATTAGGCCATTCAGCCCATCGAGACTGCCCCACCATTCAATCGTGGCTGATCCATTTCAGGGAGTGGGTGGGGAGTGGGGTTACGTGGCATTAATGTGAAAGGGTTTAGGTTAGAGATACAGCGTGGAAACAGGCCCTGCGGCCCACCAAGTCCACGCCGACTATTACAATCTAGAGAAGCCAATTCACCTACAAACCTTCTTTGGAGTGCGGGAGGAAACCGAAGCACCCGGAGAAAACCCACGCGGTCACAGGGAGAACATGTGAACTCTGTCGAGACAGCATCCATGGTCAGGATCGAACCCGGGTCCCTGGTGCTGCAAGGCCCTTGCTAGTTATTGATGCTTGGCATGAGCTCGCTAGGCTGAAGGGCCTGTTTCCATGCTGAATCTTTCAATCTATTTGTTGTTTCAAGCTGTTTCAAGAGACTTCTAGATAGGCACATGGGTAGGCTGGGAATGGATGGGGTATGGGTGGGCTGAAAGATGGCAGATGGAGTTTAATGCTGATAAGTGTGAGGTGCTGCATTTTGGTAGGACAAATCAAAATAGGACGTACAGGGTAAATGGTAGGGAATTGAGGAATGCAGTGGAACAGAGGGATCTGGGAATAACTGTGCATTGTTCCCTGAAGGTGGAATCTCATGTGGATAGGGTGGTGAAGAAGGCGTTTGGTATGCTTGCCTTTATAAATCAGAGCATCGAGTATAGAAGTTGGGATGTAATGTTAAAATTGTACAGGGCATTGGTGAGGCCGAATCTGGAGTATGGTGTGCAGTTCTGGTCGCCAAATTATAGGAAGGATGTCGACAAAATGGAGAGGGTACAGAGGAGATTTACTAGAATGTTGCCTGGGTTTCAGCACTTAGGCTACAGAGAGAGGTTGAACAGGTTGGGTCTTTATTCTTTGGAGCATAGAAGGTTGAGGGGGGACTTGATAGAGGTTTTTAAATTTTTGAGAGGGACGGACAGAGTTGACGTGGGTAGGCTTTTCCCTTTGAGAGTGGGGAAGATTCCAACAAGGGGACATAGCTTCAGAATTGAGGGACAAAAGTTTAGGGGTAACATGAGGGGTAACTTCTTTACTCAGAGGGTGGTGGCTGTATGGAATGGGCTTCCGGTGGAAGTGGTGGAGGCTGGCTCGATTTTATTATATAAGAGTAAATTGGATAGGTATATGGATAGGAGGGGATTAGAGGGTTATGGTCTGAGAGCAGGTAGATGAGACTAGGTCAGGGAGAGTGGTCGGCGTGGACTGGTAGGGCCGAACGGGCCTGTTTCCATGCTGTAGTTGTTATATGGTTATATGTGCTGGTAGCGGTGATTGGTTTCATTTACAGCATGGACATTGTGGGCTGAATGGCCTGTTTCTATGCTCTACTGTTCCATATGAATTTAAATTGGGGGTAAAAGTGGGCACTTTTTTCACCGTGCCCGCTGAGCTAAATGTGACTTGGTCGTGTGCAAGAGTGGTCGTAGCAATGTGTGGTCGTTTCACAACTTTTTCCAAAGGTTTCATTGACTCTTCTGTCAAAGATAGGGCAAGTTATTCATAAGTGATAGGCGAAGAATTAGGCCATTCGGCCCATCAAGTCTACTCCGCCATTCAATCATGGCTGATCTATCTCTCCCTCCTAACCCCATTCTCCTGCCTTCTCCCCATAACCCCTGACACCCATGCTAATCCAGAATCTATCTATCTCTGCTAAAAAATATGTCTTTTGACTTGGCCTCCACAGCCTTCTTTGGCAGAGATTCACCACCTTATTGATCCCAATGTTAAAATGCTACGATTTGTTAATGATTTGCATCTTGGCTTGTAACTAGTGTGCAGGTAAACAGTAGGGTATTGTCTTACTAATCTCTTTCCATTTCTCTGCAGCTACCTGTACAAAAATGAAATCCAGACAATCCAAAAACAAGCTTTCAAGGGGTTGGTTTCCCTGGAACAGCTGTAAGTTTATAAGTTATCATGTTTTGTGTAAATAAAACACACACACACATATATATATATATATCTATATATATTTATATACATCTATATATATTTGTATATATTTATATTATAATATATTTATATTATATGTATTTATTTTATATATATATATTTATATTATATATACATATTATATATCTATGTATATATATCTATAAAATAAATACATATAAAATAAATATATATAATATAAATATATATATATATATACACAAAATGCTGGAGTAACTCAGCAGGTCAGGCAGCATCTCAGGAGAGAAGGAATGGGTGACGTTTCGGGTCGAGACCCTTCATCAGACCCGAAACGTCACCCATTCCTTCTGTCCTGAGATGCTGCCTGACCTGCTGAGTTACTCCAGCATTTTGTGAATAAATACCTTCGATTTATACCAGCATCTGCAGTTATTTTCTTATACTATATATATATATAACCATATGTTTTGTGGCCATAACCTTGGCCACAAACTCTTCGAAGCACTTCCCTCTGGAAGGCGACTCCGGACTGTCAAAGCAGCCACAGCCAGACATAAAAACAGCTTTTTTCCACGAGTGATAGTTCCACTCAACAACCAAAGTCTGTAGTCTCTTTTTTGCTCTGGTTTATTTTCACCCACATGTTTAGGCCGTAATGTTGTATCCTTATTGTTTTGATGTGTTTATGCTTTATTCTTAATTGTTAACTGTATGTTTGTGCTGTCATTTGTGAGCGGAGCACCAAGGCACATTCCTTGTATCTGCACATACTTGGCCAATAAACTTATTCATTCATTCATTCATGTATTTCTTGGTGCATTTAAAACGAAAATGTCATTTGACATTTCCATTGCACCATGCCATAGTGTATGCATGGTAAAATCTTTGGTTACCGCTGCAGATCTAATATACCAAAGATTTATCTATGGTTGTCTGGTTAAAATAAATCTCATTTATATGAAGTAAACTGATCTCCAATTACGTTACCCATCAATACTATTGGGTCTGATGTTTAGTTTAGAGATACAATGCTGAAACAGGCCCTTCGGCCCACTGTGACCGTGTCGACCAGCGTTCTCCGCACACTAACACTATCCTCCACACACTAGGGACAGTTTACATTTATACCAAGCCAATTAACCTACAAACCTGTACGTCTTTGGAGTGTGACTCCGTACAGACAAGCACCTGAAGTTGGGATCGAACCTTAGTCTCTGGCGCTGGAAGGCTGTAGCTCTACCACTGCGCCACCGTGCCGCCCTAGTTCCAGCGGAGAAAGTCAAATGACTTTTGCCGAACACTAAGTGCCGGAGGAAGTCAGCGGGTCAGGCAGCATCTGTGGAGGGGAAGGAACAGGTGACGTTTCGGGATGGGACCCTCCTTCAGACTGATTGTAGTCGGGATCAGAAAGCTAACACAGAGAGGTGAAGATAGGACAAAGCCTGGCGAGTGATAGGTGGGTACAGGTGAGGGGGGGTTGATTGGCACATAGGTGACAAAGACTGGAGGTGAAAAGGAAACAATATGGTGTCAGACAAGGAGAGAGGTGAGATGTAAAGCTGGGGGAGGCTCATGAGTGAACAGGGCAGGGGGGGAGTGGAACGTTGGGTTTATCTTAACTGGTCTTTGAGATTGAGGCTGCAACATTATTTGGAAGATAATTAGGTTAGCATTTTTAAAGGGCAGCCATAAATCGGGAGTCTAAACGATGACTCTCATTGAGTAGCCAGTGTGTAAGGCGGCACGGTGGCGCAGCAGGTAGAGCTGCTGCCTCACAGCACCAGAGACCCGGGTTCGATCCCGACTACAGGTGCTATCTGTATGGAGTTTGTACGTTCTCCCCGTGACTGCGTGGGTTTTCTCCGAGATCTTCTCTTTCCTCCCACGCTCCAAAGATGTACGGGTTTGTAGGTTAACTGGCTTGGTATAAATGTAAAATTGACCCTAGTGTGTGTAGGATAGTGTTAGTGTGCGGGGATCGCTGGTTGGCGCGGACTCGGTGGGCCGAAGGAAGGGTCTGTTTCTCTAAACTAAACTAAAGTTGTCTACGTGTCACCTCGTTTGCTAACTTCTCTTAATCAATGTTTTTTTTGTAATCCCAACAGGTACCTTCACTTCAATAATATCGAGGTGTTAGAATCTGAAACATTTAGCGATCTTCCTAAACTTGAACGATTGTACGTACACGTTTTTGTAACTTTTACTGCATGTTTTTTCAAAGATAATAATTTTAATCCGCCAGTTTCCAGCAGCATTTTCTCCACATTGTTCTAATATTCTTCGGCCTGTGATCAGATGGTGTTTGAGGCAGCATCTCTGGAGAAAAGGAATGGGTGACATTTCAGATTGAGACCCTAAACGTGACCCATTCCTTCTCTCCAGAGATGCTGCCTCAAATCCTCCTAGCTGATGTTACCTTTTGTCCCTTATTTGGGAGTGAGGAGGTTGGCAACCCTAAGTTCCAGTTTCTTGAGCACAAACTCCAGGCTGATGCTCCAATGATGTACAAAGGGGGAGCTGTGTTACTGGAAGAGTGGACTTTCAGATGAGATTTGAAGCCAAGAGCTCATCTCATCTTTTGCTGAAGGTGACAATCCAGCTCCACCACGATTTTGGTCCCAGGGCCTTTCCGGATTATCCGTGTTGCCGGACTAACAGAGGTCACGGCCTCCGAGAGGTGTCCAACGGTACCGGAACCTTCCGCCGAGGGACCGAGATACCGGCCCGCAAAGTTGTCCTGGGGAGCCGGCTGTGGGGACGGATCTGCCGGCTCGGGCGGGGCTTGAGTTCCAGAGCCCCGGCCGCAGGGGGCAGAGTCCACCCGCCGATCGGCCGCGGAAGTCCCGATGAGGTCGAGATCGGCCGCCTCACCCGGCCTGGGGGACATGTTTCCTATTCTGCATTTTCATGATTTGAACCCAACTTTCTAACTTAGAACAGATGTAGACCGTGAGCTTATTCACGGAAAGACAAATGAAGCACAAATATAAGAAGTTACACCTCCACAAAACTGCTGGGAAAGGTTGCATTTGCTTTGAAAAGACATAGAACAGGAACAGTTTAGTTTACACCAACGGTAGACCCAAAATGCTGGAGTAGGTCAGCGGGTCAGGCAGCATCTCTGGAGAGAAGGAATGGGTCACGTTTAGAGTCTCAATCTGAAATGTCACCCATTCCTTTTCTCCAGAGATGCTGCCTGTCCCGCTGAGTTACTCCAGCTTTTTGTGTCTACCTTCGATTTAAACCAGCATCTGCAGTTTTCTTTCCTACTGAACTGAACTGTTCCATTAGCTGTAAAATGGTTCAGGATGCCCTGAAAACGTGTGAAGAACTTTATTTGAGAGCACAGCTAGGGCACGTAACTCTAGGTGACACAATAATCTTCAATCCTTCTCAACATTGTCACCTTTTTCAGTGTCACGAAATTTACTACATTTTTTTAACAAATTTTTAATTGAAATGTTGTAGATTTTTGCACAACAATCGACTGTCGAGAATTCATCCAGGGACCTTCAATCAACTTGAATCACTGAAACGACTGTGAGTAACAAAAGCGCTGGAACACCATCTAGAAGAGAGAAGGCTTAAGTTTAGTAGATACAGCACAGACACAGGCCCTTCAGCCCACCGAGTCCACGCCGACCATCAATCACCCGTTCACACCAGATGGGTCCTTTTCGGAATGGCAGGCAGTGACCAGTGGGGTACCGCAAGGTTCGGTGCTGGGACCCCAGCTATTTACGATATACATTAATGACTTAGATGAAGAGATTAAAAGTACCATTAGCAAATTTGCAGATGATACTAAGCTGGGGGGTAGTGTGAATTGTGAGGAAGATGCAATAAGGCTGCAGGGTGACTTGGACAGGTTGTGTGAGTGGGCAGATACATGGCAGATGCAGTTTAATGTAGATAAGTGTGAGGTTATTCACTTTGGAAGTAAGAATAGAAAGGCAGATTATTATCTGAATGGTGTCAAGTTAGGAGGAGGGGGAGTTCATCGAGATCTGGGTGTCCTAGTGCATCAGTCAATGAAAGGAAGCATGCAGGTACAGCAGGCAGTGAAGAAAGCCAATGGAATGTTGGCCTTCGTAACAAGAGGAGTTGAGTATAGGAGCAAAGAGGTCCTTCTACAGTTGTACCGGGCCCTGGTGAGACCGCACCTGGAGTACTGTGTGCAGTTTTGGTCTCCAAATTTGAGGAAGGATATTCTTGCTATTGAGGGCGTGCAGCGTAGGTTCACTAGGTTGATTCCCGGAATGGCGGGACTGTCGTATGTTGAAAGGCTGGAGCAATTAGGCTTGTATACACTGGAATTTAGAAGGATGAGGGGGGATCTTATTGAAACATATAAGATAATTAGGGGATTGGACACATTAGAGGCAGGAAACATGTTCCCAATGTTGGGGGAGTCCAGAACAAGGGGCCACAGTTTAAGAATAAGGGGTAGGCCATTTAGAACGGAGATGAGGAAGAACTTTTTCAGTCAGAGAGTGGTGAAGGTGTGGAATTCTCTGCCTCAGAAGGCAGTGGAGGCCAGTTCGTTGAATGCTTTCAAGAGAGAGCTGGATAGAGCTCTTAAGGATAGCGGAGTGAGGGGGTATGGGGAGAAGGCAGGAACGGGGTACTGATTGAGAGTGATCAGCCATGATCGCATTGAATGGCGGTGCTGGCTCGAAGGGCTGAATGGCCTACTCCTGCACCTATTGTCTATTGTCTATCTATGTTATCCCACTTTCTCACACACTCCCTGCACGCCAGGGGCAATTTACAGAGGGCCAATTAACCTAGTAAATGGACAGCATATAGATATGTTTATTCATTAAATATGTAAAACTAAATTCTAGCCAAACTATGGCACCAATTGGCCTCTGTGAATTGTAAGAAGCCAATTTTACAGAAGCCAATTTATCGACAAACCCGCACGTCTTTGGAGCGTGGGAGGAAACCGGAGTGTGCCCAGAGGAGACACAAGCAGTCACAGGGAGAACGTGCAAACTCCACACAGACAGCACCCAAGGTCAGGATCGAAGCCGGGTCTCTGGCACTGGGAGGCAGCGGCTCTACCCGCTGCGCCACCGTGCCGCCCCATATCTGATAAAAGTTCATTAAACAAGACCATTGCCTTTAGTCTACTCTCTCCACAGGTGAACCCTGACTTTCTGTACATCTCTAACATAACGCAGCTGGCAGTGCAAGAGATGAGCAGTGTTTTAATTGTTTAATTTCCACTTGTCAAACACCACCTATTGGGGAGCCACTCAGTGGGTCAGGCAGCATCTATGGAGATGGGATGCTCTGTGTGAAGAAGGGTCTCGACCCAAAACGTCACCTCTTCCTTCTCTCCCGAGATGCTGCCTGTCCCGCTGAGTTACTCCAGCACTTTGTGTCTACCTTCGGTGTAAGCCGGCATCTGCAGTTCCTTCTGACACGACCTGTTAAGGACTGGGATCATAGTAGCTCCAGCCTTGAAGCTCGTTAGACTAATGAAGCCATCAAACGCTCCAGTAATCTCAATAGGACATTCAGTTTCTCCATCCTGTTAATGTTAATGTCATTCAGATCATAAAACAGCACCAACATTGTAAGAATATTGTAACAATATGATTATTGGAAATCATCTAAAAGAGTTGTATAAATCATGTAATACTGAGGATTTCTGAGTTAAAAGCACCTTCAGGGGAACATTAAGTGTCCATTTAAGAGTGTTTAATGGCCAATGAAGTCCTTGCTTGCTGCAGCTTTACACAATCATTAGCACAAACACAGCAGTTAAATGTACAATAATTATGGAACAGTACCACACAGGAATGGACTCTTCGGCCCACAATGTTTGTGCCAAACATGATGGCAAGTCAAACTGATTTAAACTAAGGTAGATAGATTCTTCATTAGTACGGGTGTCCGAGGTTATGGGGGAGAAGGCAGGAGAATGGGGTTGGGAGGGAGAGAATGATCAGCCATGATTGAATGGCGGAGTAGACTTGATGGGCCGAATGGCCTAATTCCACTCCTATTCCTTACGACCCTTATGACTTATGTTTCTGTGCTGATGTTATTTTTGCAGCCGTCTGGACTCCAACTCTCTGATCTGCGATTGTGAGCTGGTGTGGCTGGCCGAGCTGCTGAAGAAATACGCTGAGGTCGGCAAGACCCAGACGGCAGCCACCTGCGAACATCCCAGCCACCTGCAGGGGCGCTCCGTCACGACCGTCACCGCCCAGGAGTTTAACTGCGGTAAGGTCAATAGACAATAGGTGCAGGAGTAGACCATTCGGCCCTTCGAGCCAGCACCACCACTCAATGTGATCATGGCTTTTATTCACAAAATGCTGGAGTAACTCAGCAGGTCAGGCAGCATCTCAGGAGAGAAGGAATGGGCGACGTTTCAGGTCGAGACCCATCTTCAGACTGATCATTCTCAATCAGTACCCCATTCCTGCCTTCTCCCCATACCCCCTGACTCCGCTATCCTTAAGAGCTCTATCTAGCTCTCTCTTTAATGCATTCAGAGAATTAGCCTCCACTGCCCTCTGAGGCAGAGAATTCCACAGATTCACAACTCTCTGACTGAAAAAGTTTTTCCTCATCTCCGTTCTAAATGGCCCACCCCTTATTCTTAAACTGTGGCCCCTGGTTCTGGACTCCTCCAACATTGGGAACATGTTTCCTGCCTCTAACGTGTCCAACCCCTTAATAATCTTATACGTTTCGATAAGATCTCCTCTCAACAAGTGTGCCGTCACTTCTGAAGCAGGGGTTTCCCATCCTTCATCGTCCCATTTACCCCTTTTGCAACTTTTCGAAAGTAAATTTACCCCCCACCCTGTTTTGTTCAGTAATTTGAGTTTACACCTCTACCATAATAAAGCAACCGACAAGGGGGAACATTTTAAAATACTGTTTTTAACATTATTATTATTTTAAGTTCAAATAACAATAATAATAGCGCATGTAACAATGTTATTTCACTTATTTATGAACAACTAATGATGAACAGATGGAAATACCAGAACCAAACTCAGTCAGTCAATATGTATACATCCAGAATCAACAAATTTACCCCCTGGGTTGGGAACCCTTGTTCTAAAGCAAACTTCTCAATCCCCGCTGTGGATTTTTATTCGTGGTCAGGAGCTGTTAGAGGAACTTAGCGCGTCAAACAGCACCTCTGGAGAACGTGGGGAACATATGTCTTCCCCAGAACAGTCTCAGTTTTAGTTTATTGTCACGTGTACACGAGGTCCAGTGAAAAGCTTTTGTGGCGTGCTGTTATCCAGCCAGCAGAAAGACGATACATGATATACAACAAAAGCTTTTCACTATACCTCGCTCGGTACACGTGACAATACACGATTACAGTCGGGCCATTCACAGTGTACAGAGAGATTTCAGAGTGTGCAGCGGTTGTAATGTGTGATTGTAGATCTACTTCTGTGGCCGGCACGCGCATAGTCACCTGGGTTGGGCGTAGGGTTGCCAACCTCCTCGCTCCCAAATACGGGACAGGGTGACGTCACCGCCCCGTGCCCCACGTGACCTCGCCCAGCCAGCGGCCACATGCTCCCGCTCCACCAATGGCGGCCGCCATTGGTGGAGCGGGAGCACGTGGCCGCTGGGTGGGTGAGGTCACGTGGGGCGCGGGGCGGTGAATTGTGTCACCTTGTCTCTTATTTGGGAGCGAGGAAGTTGGCATCCCTAGTAATCCGGGACAAGGGCGGGTCCCGTACGGGACAAACTAATTTAGGCCAAAATACGGGATGTCCCGGCTAATACGGGACAGTCGGCAAACCCTAGTTGGGCGCCATCTTGGATGCAGATCCACGTCCACCATGTTCTCCAGAGATGATGCCTGACCCGCTGAATTACTCCGGCACTCTGTGTTTCTTTCTGTGTATTAACCAGCGTTTGCTGTTCCTTGTTTCACCATTAAGAGTTTTTGTTTATAGAGTTTTAGAGATACAGCACGCAAGCAAGCCATTTGGCCCACTGTACCGACCAACAATCACCCTGTACACTAGTCCTATCCTACACACTGGGGACAATTTACGGAGGCCAATTAACCTGCAGAAATCTGCACGTCTTTGGGATGTTGGAGGAAACCAGACCACCCGGAGAAAACCCACACAGGTCACGGGGAGAACGTGCAAACTCCCTACACACAGCACCCGCATTCAGGATCAAACCCGAGTCTCTGGTGCTGTCTCTAACGCTGCGCCACCGTGCCAGTTGTGCGATGCTTGGATAAGGTTTGGCACACTGCAAGGGAAACAAAACAATCGGGGTAAAACACAAAGTGCTGGTGGAACTCAGCGGGTCAGGCAGCGTCTGTGGAGGGAATGGACGGGCGACCTCTCGGGTCGGGACCCTTCATCAGACTCGTGGAGTAAGGGAAAGACAGTTTTTCCTCATTCAAAGAAAGTAGTTTGGGCTCACTCTTTGCCTTTGTATCATCACAGAGAGACCTCGCATCACTTCGGAGCCACAGGATGTGGACGTTACTCTGGGAAATACGGTTTACTTCACGTGCCGAGCAGAGGGCAATCCCAAGCCCAACATCATCTGGCTGCACAACAAGTGAGTACCTGCGGCAGGGAATGTGACAGCAGTGGGCCAATGGTCCAATGGTCAATGGTCCAATGAATTAATGTTCAATGGGCCAATGAGTCAATGGTCAATTGGCCAATGAGTCAATGGTCAATGGGCCAATGGTCAATGGGTCAATGGTCCAATGGGTCAATGTTCAATGGGCCAATGAGTCAATGGTCAATTGGCCAATGAGTCAATGGTCAATGGGCCAATGGTCAATGGGCCAATGGTCAATGGGCCAATGGTCAATGGGCCAATGGTCAATGGGTCAATGGTCCAATGGGTCAATGTTCAATAGGGTAATGGTCAATGGATCGATGGTCAATGAGTTAATGGTCAATGGTCCAATGGACTAATCAGTCAATGGTCCAATGAATCAATGTTCAATGAGTCAATGGTCAATGGGTCAATGGTCCAATGAGTCAATGGTCAAAGATTCAATGGTCAATGGTCCAATGAGTCAATGGTCAATGAGTCAATGAATCAATGTTCAATGGGCCAATGAGTCAATGGTCAAAGAATCAATGGTCAATGGCCCAATAAGTCAATGGTCTATGGTCAAAGAATCAATGGTCAATGGGCCAATGGACCAATGGTCAATGGTCCAATGAGCCAATGGTCCGATTAGTTAATGGTCAATGAACCAATGGTCCGATAACTTAATGGTCAATGGTCAATGGTCCTTGACTGTCACGAGTACCTGGGTAAAGGGAAGTTCCTGGGTTGCTTGTTCTTTAATATGTCCATTGAAGAGCTCTGAGCCCAGATCATTGCTCCTGCACCAAATACTGGCAAATAACCACAGAACCTACGGCTGCTGTACCATCAACACCAACATATATGGGAACATACCAATATGGTTCTATAAATCTCACAATAGAAGATTGACCTGTAGCAGCTTTTATTAAAGGATTCTGAGAGGTGCTCTCGATGCTGTTTTAAACGATGCATGTTAATTAATTTGAATGATTATCAACTCCTTACAGAAAGGCTTCTTCAAGCAATTGATTGCATGTTGGTGTGTCTCTGTAAATGAGTATATGCATTAGAGTCATAGAGTTTCACGACACCAAAACAGGCCCTTCGGCCCAACTTGCCCACACCGACCATGATACCCCCTCTACACTGGGCCTACCTGCCTGCATGTGGCCCATATCCTTCTAAACCTTTCCTGTCCATGTGCCAATCCAATTGCCTTTTAAATGCTGTTATAGTATCTACCTCAATTACCTCCTCCGGCAGACCCGCTGGAGTAACTCAGCGGGTCAGGCAGCATCTCGGGCGAGAAGGAATGGGTGAATCAGTCTGAAGAAGGGTCTCGACCCGAAACGTCACCCATTCCTTCTCTCCCGAGATGCTGCCTGACCCGCTGAGTTACTCCAGCATTTTGTGCCTGCCTTCGATTTAAGCCAGCATCTGCAGTTCTTTCTTACCTCCTCTGGCAGCTCGTTCCATATACCCAGGACCATTTGTGTGGAAAAAGTTGCTCGTCGGGTTCCTATTAAATCTTTCCCCTCTAACCGTAGACCTATGTTCTGTGACAATAGACAATCGACAATAGGTGCAGGAGGAGGCCATTCGGCCCTACGAGCCAGCACCACCATTCAATGTGATCATGGCTGATCATTCTCAATCAGTACCCCGTTCCTGCCTTCTCCCCATACCCCCTGACTCCGCTATCATTAAGTGCTCTATCTAGCTCTCTCTTGAATGCATTCAGAGAATTGGCCTCCACTGCCCTCTGAGGCAGGGAATTCCACAGATTCACAACTCTCTGACTGAAAAAGTTTTTCCTCATTTCCTGTGGTTTCTGCTTCACCTACTCTGGGTAAAAGACTATGTGCATCTACCCGATCTATTCCCCTCATGATTTAATACACCGCTACAAGATCACCCCTCATCCTCCTGTGCTCCAAGGAAGAAAGTCCCAGGCTGTTCAATCTTTCCTTAGAACTCAGGCTTTGAGTCCTGGCAACATCCTTGATGATTCTATTATTGCAAACGACCAATTGGCCAAAGATAAGGAAACACGTGTTTCACAGAAGTCTGTTACAGTATGAGTTAGTCCTGCAGATTAATAGATCGTTTAATCGTGAAATGATTTATTATTTGTTAGATCTTGCTGTGAGCATTTTGTTTGCCACGTTTACCCAAGCAACAATCTAATGATTACATTTTAATGAGATGCAGATTGCTTTGGACATCCCAAGGTACAGAAGGCATGGCAAAAATCTCCGGGAAGTAACTAGGGGATGGTTGCTAAGCAACTCCTTGTGTTAATTTATTTAACTACTTATCTTTTTGAACCATATAATCGCCTCATAAAATTATATTCCGACAACAAGCAATTGATTGTTTTTGAGACAAAAGGAGAATCCTTTTCAATGCAAAATTATATAAGTTCATAAGTGATAGGAGCAGAATTAGGCCATTCGGCCCATCGGGTCTACTCTGCCATTCAATCATGGCTGACCTATCTCTCCCTCCCAACCCCATTCTCCTGCCATCTCCCCGTAACCCCCAACAATACAGATTTATCAAACAGTACAGTTTAGGAACAGGCCCTTCAGTCCACCAAGTTACCGAATAGTGATAGGCCTGGACGCAAAGATGGATGTCTAGAGGATGTTTCCACTCGTGGGAGAGTCTAGGACCAGAGGGCACAGCCTCAGAATAAAAGGGCGTACCTTTAGAAAGGAGATGAGGAGGAATTTCTTTAGTCAGAGGGTTGTGAATCTGTGGAATTCATTGCTCCAGACGGCTGTGGGGGCCTAGTCAAAGGTATGGGTATGGGTGACGTTTCGGGTTGAGGCCCTTCTTCAGACTGAAGAAGGGTCTTGACCTGAAACATCACACATTCCTTCTCTCCAGAGATGCTGCCTGTCCCGCTGAGTTACTCCAGCATTTTGTGCCCAATTTCTGTGTGAAAGGGATACTGTGCGGGTTTAATGAACCGACTTTCCATTTCCTATTCTGCATTCTCATAATTTGAACCCAACTTTCTAACTTAGAACAGATGTAGACCGTGAGCTTATTCATGGAAAGGCAAATGGAGCACAAATATAAGAAGTTACACCTCCACAAAACTGCTGGAAAAAGTTGCATTTGCTTTGAAAAGACATAGAACAGGAACAGTGTAGTTTACACCAAAGGTAGCTCATCGGGCCAGGCAGCATCTCTGGAGAGAAGGAATGGGTAACGTTTAGGGTCTCAACCTGAAACGTCACCCATTCCTTCTCTCCATAGATGCTGCCTGTCCCGCTGAGTTACTCCAGCTTTTTGTGTCTACCTTCGATTTAAACCAGCATCTGCAGTTCTTTCCTACACACCTTGTGGTCACTCGTGAGTGCAGTCAATATTTCTTAAGAAAGAACCAAGTTATAGGTGTAGAATTAGGCCGTTCGGCCCATCGAGTCTACTCCGCCATTCAATCATGGCTGATCTCGGCCTCCTAATCCCATTTTTCTGCCTTCTCCCCATAACCCTTGACACCCGTTCTGAATCAAGAATTTGTCTATCTCTGCCTTAAAAATATCCACTGACTGACTACAGTGAAAAGATTTTTGTTGCGTGCTACCCAGTCAGCGGAAAGATTGTGCATGATTACAATCAAGCCGTCCACAGTGTACGGATGCAGGATAAAGGGAATAATGTTTAGTGCAAGGTAAAGTCTTATTAAAGATGGTCCAAGGATCATCTCGGGTTATCTCATCATTAGGGTTGCCAACTGTCCCGTATTAGCCGGGACAACCCGTATTTTGGGCTAAATTAGCTTGTCCCGCACGGGACCGCCCTTGTCCCGTATTAGTAGGGTTGCCAACTTCCTCACTCCCAAATAAGGGACAAAGGTTGACGTGGAGGCACGGTGGCGCAGCGGTAGAGTTGCTGCCTTACAGCGATTGCAGCGCCGGAGACTCAGGTTCGATCCTGACTACGGGCGCCGTCTCCCGTTTGTACGTTCTCCCCGTGACCTGCGTGGGTTTTCTCCGAGATCTTCGATTTCCTCCCACACTAGAATAGTCTAATTGCCACGTCAACTGAGGTATAGACAAAAGCTTTGTTTCGCATGCAAACCGCCCATCAAATACATAAATACCATCAAGCAAAACTCAAGTACCATAGGTAGAAATGGTATTTGCATGCTATCCAGTCAAAGAATAGACTATACATGATCACAATCAAGCCACCCAAACTACACAGATAAAGGATAAAGGGGACAACATTTAGTGTAAGATAAAGTCCAATGAAAGATCTCCAATGAGTTAGACGGGAGGTCAGGACCGCACTCTAGCTGATCAGAGAACCATTATGTTGCCTGATAACAGCCAGGAAGAAACTGTCCCTGAATCTATAGGTGTGCGTTTCCACACTTCTGTACCTCTTGCCCGATGGGAGATTTTTTTTTAGATTTAGAGATACAGCACGGAAACAGGCCCTTCGGCCACCGAGTCCGCGCCGCCCAGCGATCCCCGCACACTAACACTATCTTACACACACTAGGGACAATTTTTACATTTTACCCAGTCAATTAACCTACATACCTGTATGTCTTTGGAGTGTGGGAGGAAACCGAAGATCTCGGAGAAAACCCATGCAGGTCACGGGGAGAACGTACAAACTCCGTTCAGACGGCGCCCGTAGTCAGGATCGAACCTGAGTATCAGGCGCTGCATTCGCTGTAAGGCAGCAACTCTACAGCTGCGCCACCGTGCCGAGAGGGGAGAAGAGGTAGTGACCGGGTGAGACTGGTCCTTGATTGTGCTGGTGGCCTTGCCAAGGCAGCGTGAGGTGCAGATGGAGTCAGTGGAAGGGAGGTTGGTTGGCGTGATGGTCTGGGCAGCGTCCACTGTGGGCACTGTGATGGTCTGGGCTGCGTCCACTGTGGGCCGATGGGTCTTGTTTCCATGCTGTGTGACTCCTTGGCAGCTGTTGAACAGAACTCTAAGGAACAGGCTTCCATCTTGCCCCATCTTCTCCTGATTCTCTCTCCCCAGTAATGAAATCGACATGAAAGACGATCACCGGGTGAACCTGCTGGAGGACGGCACGCTGATGATCCAGGACATCAAGGAGTCTGACCAAGGGGCCTACCAGTGCATGGCCAAAAATGTCGCAGGGGAGGTCAAGACCAACGAAGTGACCCTCCGCTATTTCGGCACACCATGTAAGGATGACAACAAACCCCCTTACCGACCGACAACTGACTTGTCTGCTGTATCAGCAGGTTTAGTGTTGGGCCCTTACACACCTTTCCCACAGTTGGCCACTCAACACATCTCCTACCATTTCAGTGGCTAGGTGCACAGTGCTGGAGTAACTCAGCGAGTCAGGCTGCATCTCTGGAGAAAGACTGGATAGACTCGGCTTGTACTCGCTGGAATTTAGAAGATTGAGGGGGGATCTTATAGAAACGTACAAAATTCTTAAGGGGTTGGACAGGCTAGATGCAGGAAGATTGTTCCCGATGTTGGGGAAGTCCAGAACAAGGGGTCACAGTTTAAGGATAAGGGGGAAGTCTTTTAGGACCGAGATGAGAACGTTTTTTTTCACACAGAGAGTGGTGAATCTGTGGAATTCTCTGCCACAGAAGGTAGTTGAGGCCAGTTCATTGGCTATATTTAAGAGGGAGTTAGATGTGGCCCTTGTGGCTAAAGGGATCAGCGGGTATGGAGAGAAGGCAGGTACGGGATACTGAGTGGGATGATCAGCCATGATCATATTGAATGGCGGTGCAGGCTCGAAGGGCCGAATGGCCTACTCCTGCACCTATTTTCTATGTTTCTATGTTTCTAAAAAGGACAGGTGATATTTTGGTTCGGGACCCTTCTTTTTCTTCACGTCTGAAGAAGGGTCCAAACCCAAAATGTCACCCATCCTTTTTCTCCAGAGATGCTGCCTGACCTGCTGAGTTACTCCAGCACTTTGAAAGATCTTTGATCTATACCAACTCCTGAAATTCTTTATTTCTAAGTGGAACTGCAAAAGCAATTTCCTTTCAAATTCTTCCCTGGCTTCTCACACACCGTAGTCTCAATTGCCACTTAGTATGATATCCTATATCCAAATTACCCAGTAGGCCTTTTTAAAAATAAAATAGGAAGTTCTTCCTTTCTCCTAGTCTGCTTCCTTGTATGAAATGGAGACACAAGGAACTGCAGATGCTAGAATCTTGAGCAAAACACAAAGTGCTGGAGGAACTCAGCAGGCCAAGCAGCATCTCAGGATAGAAGCCCCCCTGACATCAGTCTGAAGAAGGATCTCGACCCGAAACGTCGCCCATTCCTTCTCTCCCGAGATGCTGCCTGACCTGCTGAGTTACTCCAGCATTTTGTGAATAAATACCTTCGATTGTGAACTCTTTTTGTCCATAGTTTTGTATTTTCCCAGTTTAGGTTAGTTTAGTTTAGAAATGCGTTACATATTCCGTACAGACAGCACCCACATTCAGGATCGAACCCGGGTCTCTGGCGCTGTGAGGCAGCAACTCTACCGCTGCGCCACCGTGCCGCGCTTTGAAAAGGTTACCCCGATCCATCAGTTCTAACAAGGTAAACTTGCAGAGGGAGACCGCCTATGTTTGGCTCAACCTGTGATAGGATATGGAAACAAAATCGCGATTCATAGCTATTAAACCAAGTTAATGAACAAATTTTTTTTTTTTTTCCAAAGTTACCATGGAAATTTTAAAGAAATGACTGTTTCAAAGTGTGGTAATGTTTTCCAACCTCTGCACAGTGTTGTATTTGTAAAGTAGCCACTCACAAAAATGATTCATAACATCGAATCACTTTATAAATTACACCCAATCACCCATTCACAGTTTACTCTCATGGTCTCTTAATGATTAATGAAGTGAATTTTAAATTAACAGGATTTAATTTTAAACACATAAGATCCCTACTCTCCAAATAATCTGAATGCTTTCAAGAGAGAGCTAGATAGAGCTCTTAAGGATAGCGATTATTATCCAGCAATGTTATTCCATCTTTAATTACTTCGTATGGTGTTTAATCTTCAATATCAGTGTATATAAATGTAGTGAACTGTGCAAAATCTTCATAAAATGTCATCAATTATGGTTGTGCAGAATACATGTAAAGTAGCACAATTTCAAAACAATATCTATAAAATATCTCTGTTTGAAGAAAACATCCCACTTCACTCCAAAGATGTACAGGTTTGTAGGTTAATTGGCTTGGTTAAATTGTAAATTGTCCACGGTGTGTGTAGGGATAGTGTTAGTGTGTGGGGATCGCTGGTCGGCGCGGACTCGGTGGGCCGAAGGGCCTGTTTCCGCATCGTATCTCTAAACTAAACGAAACTAAACTTCAGAAACCTTCATTATTTCCACATTTGCTTCCAAGTTCTCAATTTCACATTGGGCTGTTGTGAATAACACTTTGTTGTGATCAATTAAAGTCAAAAGCCCTTCAACGGTCGGGTAAAGTTTCTTCTCTGTAAGGAGACCGGATTTAAATTTAGTTTTTAATGATAATGATCATATTATCATATCTTTTATAGATTGATACAGTGAGGAAACAGGCCCTTCGGCCCAACTTGCCCACACTGGCCAACATGCCCCATCTACACTGGTCCCACCTGCCCCGCATCTACACTAGTCCCACCTGCCCGTATATCCCCCCAAACCTGTCCTCTCCATGTACCTGTCTAACTGTTTCTTAAACGTTGGGATAGTCCCAGCCTCAACTACCTCCTCTGGCAGCTCGTTCCAAACACCCACCAACCTTTGTGTGAAAAAGTTACCCCTCAGATTCCTATTAACTCTTTTCCCCTTCACCTATGTCCTCTGGTTCTCGACCCCCCTACTCTGGGCAAGAGACTCTGTGTATCCACCCGATCTAATCCTCTTATGATTTTGTACATTGTTCATTGTACATTGTCCCGCCCCCTCCCCTGACATCAGCCTGAAGAAGGGTCTCGACCCGAAACGTCACCCATTCCTTCTCTTCAGAGATGCTGCCTGAGCCGTTGAGTTACTCCAGCTTTTTTGCGTCTACCATCGATTTAAACCAGCATCTGCAGTTTGTTTTTTATTTCCCCCCACCCCCCCCCACCACCCACCTCCCAGCACTTTCCCCCCCACCCAGCACACTGGGTGAATTTGTTTTAGAAGATGAACCCGTACTTCACGGTAGAGTTGTGAAGATATCCAAACTGAATTATATCTTTCCAGCAAAACCTACTTTTGTGATTCAGCCTCAAAACACAGAGGTGTTGGCTGGGGAAAGCGTCACGCTAGAGTGTGGGGTCTCCGGGCATCCTCAGCCCCGCATCACCTGGACCAAGGGGAATGACACTGCCATCCACGATGACGTGAGGCACACCACCACACCGTCCGGCGGTCTCTTCATGCAGAACGTCACCTTCAAAGACCAAGGGCAGTACAACTGCAACGCCAGCAACACAGAAGGTTCCATCCAGGCTGTGGCCCACATCATTGTACAAGGTACCAAATGCACTGGTTTGGGTGGTAACGTTTATCCACTGGTTTAGTGCGGAGAGTGAGGCCCAACGCAAAGTAGAGGAGCGAGCATCTCATATTTCTCTTGGGTCGTTTACACCCCAGCGGTATGAACGTTGACTTCTCTAACTTCAGATAGTCCCTGCTTTCCCTCTCCGTCCCCTCCCCCTTCCCAATTCTCCCACTTGTCTTCCTGTCTCCGACTACATCCTATCTTTGTCCCGCCCCCTCCCCTGAGTTCATTTGAGGCCAGTTCATTGGCTATATTTAAGAGGGAGTTAGATGTGGCCCTTGTGGCTAAAGGGATCAGGGGGTATGGAGAGAAGGCAGGTACGGGATACTGAGTTGGATGATCAGCCATGATCATATTGAATGGCGGTGCAGGCTCGAAGGGCCGAATGGCCTACTCCTGCACCTATTTTCTATGTTTCTATGTTTCTGACATCAGTCTGATAAAGGTCTCGACCCGAAACGTCACCCATTCCTTCTCTCCAGGGATGCTGCCTGTCCCGCTGAGTTACTCCAGCATTTTGTGTCTACCTTTGATTTAAACCAGTGTCTGCATTTTTCTCTCCTACGGGTCAGCAGGGAAATTGGCCTAGAGTCCGATAAACCCACACACAGAGTCATAGAGTGATACTGTGTGGAAACAGGCCCTTCGGCCCAACTTGCCCACACCAGCCAACATGCCCCAGCTACCCTAGTCCCACATGAATCTATGGGATGTGGGAGGAAACCAGAGCACCCGGAGGAAAGCCACACAGTCACAGGGAGAACATGCAAACTCCACACAGCCAGCACCCCAGGGCAGTAGATTTGCAGGAAATATTGCAGATAATCGCAAGAGATTTTACAAGTAGATTGTGGGGGGGGGAAAGGATAACCAGAGAGCAATTGGGTCAACACTGTGTGGGGCCACGAGAGATGGGCAAGCTGCTCAATGAGTGTTTCTCCTCTGTGTGTACCGTGGAGAAAGACTTGAGCACCAGGGGTCCTGGGGCAGTTGTTGGAAGTGTCTTGAGGGCAGTCAGTATTATGGGCGGGGAGATGCAGAAGGTCCTAACGCTTGTGAAGGCCGACAAATCTCCCGGGCTTGGTCAGATATATCCGGGGACATCGTGGGGAGCGAGAGAGGGAATTGCAGTTGCCCTGAATGAGATTGATGAGTCACCATTAAATATGGGCGAGATGCCGGGAGATTGAAGGGTGGCAAATGGGACTCGTCTCCTTCAGTCCATGCCAACCAGCATGTCCCAACAACTTAGGGCATGCTGGTTGGCATGGCCTGTGGGACACGATCTACCGCTCTACAAAGGCTTCTGAATGGGGTTAATTGAGCATTGAGCAGTAATCCCTGCAGATGAAGAGAGAGGAGTGAAGAGAGGACGCTACATTCGAGCAAAGATACTAGAGGAACAAGATAGACCACTCGACCCCAAAAACCGTAGTACGCCACAACGCCATTCTAGTAGGCAGAAACTTGCAGAAACATTTAAAAAGAAAAATAATAAAAATCTGTGAATTAATAGATGAGCTGCATTTTTATGGTATCAGCACACATACTGTTCCCCCAAAA